>NC_050189.1:4933819-5233819 GCF_008315115.2 Sander lucioperca
TAATCAAATATTTGATAATGAATCACGGATGTCATTTATTAAGCAAAAAGGCTACATTATTTGGTTACAGTTTCTCAAATAACAGGACTTTCTTCTATTCGCACACTGAGCATGAAATGGTGTATTCATTTCAATACTGTATCTTTAAATTAAGCTTTTAGGTTTGTCAGATAATCCTTTCTCGTGTCCAAAACGAACTGAGGCAGATGTGACTCTTTTAAATGTCATTACACAATATTGCATTGGTTGACACGTATGCTAACGTTGCATTCACAGGAACTTAACATAATGAAGGATGTGAACATTTAGAAATTAATGAAATTATCAATGCTGGAGAAATCTACCATTTAAATGAACTTCATGACCTAGCTAAACATCAGAAAAACCAGGTGTGCTGCAGGTTTAAGTTACAGTGACCTCTGGTAGAATTTAGATGATTCCTACAGGACACAGCAGCTGGGTTTGGACTAAACAACAGGTTAGCTAGTTTAGGTTTAACGTTATACAGATAAGCTAATAGTAGAGCAACAGCACCAGTATCTTTACTTCAGGATAGAAGTAACGTTAGTAGTTGTTGACAAAACTAGCAGTTGCTAACACAGCCCAGCTAGCCTGTGGATTAACACAGTTAGGTAGCCTACATTCCAATCATGTCTAAACTCCTGGTGGTCTTAAGCTCGTATTTCCGTGATTCGAGCTACACTGCCCATGTTGTTCTTGTTTATAAACCTGGTGATTTAACACCTTTAACATTATTAAATATCGGAGCTGTCACTTGATAGGCTGCCACTGTCAAAGTCACAGTGATGATGCTAGCCGGCTAGCGAGTTAGCCATTGAGAGTCGCTATTCGTGTCTATGTTTCAGAAGCAGGGATAAAGTACCAGATGTTAACTGTAAAGAAGACTTACATGGTTCAAAATGTCTTGAAGGGGATGGCTGCCTCGGCTCGGTTTTCCAGTCTGTCTCAGGAAACATCTTGCTAGGCAACCTGGAGTCACCCCGCTCCTGATGGCAGCCATGCTGGGGGAAAGACATGCTACGGAAAGCGTGAAGAGTCTATTTTCCTGGCTGTTCGTTACAAGCTTCGCCCTGTGTCATTCGGGTCAAATATAATAACATTTCTATTTGTCTTCACGACGCATTTCATTAGTAGTAAAATAAATACATTTACGAGAGTACTTGAGAAAAGTTTGGGGTACTCTAGTCTACTCTACTAATATATCAGAAATGTATTTGTCTAGAACTACCAAATTCTTAGATTTAAAATATTTGTCATTTCTAGGTACCACATGTTCTTTGTCCTGCCCTTTTGAGTGAAGTTTAAGAAATTATGCTGAAATATAGAAAACAATATGCATGTATCTGTTTATCTCTCCAACCATCACAATTAATCAATTAATTAATTAACCAATAAATCAATCAATCAAGCTTGTCACTGTGATAACTTCTTAACTCCAGATCGGACTGATTAATTCATTCTTATATTTTTATTATTCCTTCTTCTTAGAGTTAACAGAAAGAAAACACAATATATTCCAGGTGGGATTTGAGCCCAGAATCTCTGAACTATAAAACAACAACAGAACACTACAAGAAGAAATGGACAGAGAACAGTATGAGCCCATTTGGGGCTAGCTAGCTTTGGTTATCACAATTGTAATGGATCATTTGCATGCTTTCAGTTAAAATGAGTTCATTTTAATAGATAACAATCCCTTAAAATGTTAAACCTTACAACTTTCACCTTACTTATAATTAAATTAAAGTAATTTTTAAATGTACAAAATAACACATACTGGTAACTACACCTTAATGTGTATCTTAAATGGCCTACATTTTTTATTAAGATGCATATTCGAGGTCAATTAGTGAACAAATGAATACATTGATGTGTATAAGAGGGTTTTAATTGTTTCCACAGTTCAAGTTTAAACTTTAACGATTTTAGTTTCTATCGTCTTTTATTTATTATTTAAAAACAATAATACAAAATTGCAAATTAATTAAAAAAAATAAGTTACATATGAACCCCCCCAGTTAAAAAGCATGCATTATACAGAGTTTCAGTGTATTTTAAATGAGATGCAACTAGAGGGAAAATCAAAACTTTGTTTCCAGATGTCACATGAATTCCTGTAAATGGGCAACAGACAGAAAGTGAAAATCAAATCTCAGTGCACGTTGACAGTTACATAACACAGTCTATAAGTGTTGATTCATTTATGGCAGGGCGTCAACCTTTCAGATGTTCTCTGACTCACAGGTGTCTGAGTAAGAAGGATTTATATCTCAAAGATATATTTCCTGGTACTACGTGTTCTTTCAAAATATGCATGATACCAACTCAGGTCAGGTAAAACAAGAATAACAAGTTATTAGTGAGAGGAAGTATGACTGATGTCTCAGAGATTGGCATGGTCAAAACAAGACTGTGCCCCCTAAAGCAACAATGTTGTTGAGACAACTAACATTCAACTGTTCATAAAATGAGACAATATTGACATATTATCCAATGCAACTAAATGCATATTTATCGTACTTCTTTCTTGTAAAGTTACTATAATTATTTTTGTCTGTGCTGCACACACATTTACTGCATGTCTGTCCATAAGAGATCCCTCTGCTGTTGTCCTCTATAAAGTTTATTCCCTATTTTCCAAAATATTTTGTCTTTTGTGATTTCTGAAACTTGAACCTTGATTTCTCTGACTCTTTTACATTATAACAAGCAATGGATCATTGAAAGGGTAATCTCCACTGCAATCATACCCTGTGACTTTCAACAAAAACAGAGCGTGTCCAAGCATGTTTTTCATTTACTCTTTTTTATTTTACATATATTTATTTATTTATATTTTTTAGTCCTACGAATAAAAGAAATGACCACAATTGGTTGGTTCAAAGTGATAAACATAAAATGTAAAGCATCCATGATATTAGTCAGTGGGCATTGCAGCAATAGTTTACAAGTGTAGTGTGCAATAGCCCTAATTATACTAAAATAATTTAGGCTACTTAACAGTAGAATAAGAGAACACAGTAAGACATAAAGTCAAACAAAGATTTACATTTGAATTTTATTTGTCTAAAATCATATTATATATTCAGTGCAATCTATTTACATATTTCTTAACAAATTAACAAAAATAAATAAAGGATAAATGTAATAGGTCAATACATTTCTTCAATTGAGAAGAGCAACAATAGACAAAAAAAATGTCGGATCATTCAGTCTGTAAAGTGATTTCAAATCAACTTAACATAAATATGATCTTGTTTTTCCTTTACATGTCAATTTCCATTGCGTTACTTTTTATTACAGACTGATGTAATTAGCACTTTAATCTAAAACAACCCCCTCTCTCATTATTAAACCTTTTAGTTTAGCTGCTCTTTACACAGAGACAATCCTGTGGCAAACAGGAAGTGATGCATTTTACATGATCCAAAACCAGCAAAGGAGATCTTTTAAACAGACTGAGCCACACTGAACTCAAAAACAAAATTATTACAGTACTGTCCATATTGCCTGAATGCCAATTGCTAAGTATCAATATGCATCAACAAAAAACTAAAACAAACATGTTACTTGTTGATCACCACAATAACAAGCAGTCTGGTAAAATAACAACTTGTGTTATCCTGGACAAAGTATGCATTTTGTCTTAATCTGACTCTGAAGTCTGGTCTCCAATTCTCCGGCTTTTGAAAAAAAAAGGAAGACAACCAGTAGTTTTTGTGCCTTTCTTTTTTTCCTTTGTGCTTTGCTCGTAAGGTGAAAAGCGATGCTTCCATTTTCTTTTTTTCGTTGCATGTTTTATTCCTTTGTTTCTGCGTGTTGGTTGCTTTAGTGCAGGTGAGTCATTTAGTTTTAAATTGTGAACACTCTCTGACAAAGTGACCTTTGCATCTGTTTTTGTATCAGATTTTCTTTTGCCATTTCCATCATTATATTCTACCCAACTCTTCATGCCATCTTGTGAGGTCCCAGCTAAAGTTTCTATTCTTATGTTCTTAATCTCACAGCTTCTTTGTACACCATCCTTAAATTCTTCCTCAATTATCATCCCATCATATGTTTTTGATTGCTTTGAACCACATCTTCCTTTAATTGCTCCTTCATTATATCCAGTTCTAGCTTTTGGTTGAGTGTCCCCCTGTCTGCTGCTTGCTACCAATTCTGGTTGTCTAAGAGAAGAGTCCTCTCTTCTTTGGAAATGTCCATTATCTCCTTTCTTTTCCTGCTTTTTCGCTGCGCCATCATCGTTTTGGGTTGTACGTGTAACCCACTCTGATCTGTTCTGTCTAACATCATTGTTCTGATCCTCTATACCAGAGTGCTGTAGTCTCTCTGATGTTCCTTTCCTTTCTGCATGTTTATGATCTCTTCTCTTTTGTTCCTTTCCCTTAACATCCCTCTTCTCCTCTTTTGGTTGCTTATGATAAAACCTACTACTAATTTCTCGTCTGGACATGTGATCATTGTGAGCCATGTTCTGTCTACTATCACCCACTCTTCTATTACCTTGAATCTCATCATAGCAGAGGTCATATTTTGTCAAAAGCCTTGCGCTTCCTGATTCCATCCCGGTTTCATCAGCTCCAGTTTGTCTTTCCTTGTCGACCCTAACATCTATTTCCATCTTGTCATTATCTCCCTGTTTGTCAAAACTAACAGGTTTAAGGTTAGAATCCTGATCAGCAACAGTCTCTTCAAGTTGAGTTTCTCCCTTTACTGCCTGGTCATTAGCCTCTGCATTTCCTCTCATGTCCTCATCATCCATCACTGTTTCCCCCTCATCTCTTGGTCTTTCTGCATGAGCACCTTGAGGACAATAACTCAAGTCATTCCTTTCCTCATTACACTCCTGATGATTGTATGGTATACTGGGCCTGGCATTAACGTCCGGATCCTCTACACAGAGGTCAGATGATACCTCCAATTCTCTAGACCCCTCTAGAACACTGACTAAGTCTTTAATTCCTGTTTCTTCATTTCTGTCGATGGAAACAGCTACTGTTGTGTTATTACCCGCCTCTGCTGCCTTCTCATATTCCTCTCTCTTTGCAGCATCTTGACCATGATCATAGATATCACAGGTAGATGGCAAGAAGCCTCCAGGAGTAGTAGGCACCTCTCTGATTTCTTGAGAACAGTTATCATCAGGATCCACTGGGAAATAGGAATAAAATAAATTCAGGCAAAGTACCAAACAATTTGAACACTGCGCATCAGTATGAATAATGAACATGTCTGCCATCTTACCTTTCTTTTTCCTATAAAAAAGAAGATAAGCGCTGCTGGATCTGGTGAGAGAAATGTGCAAAAGAAAGAAGGCTTAGTCATTTTCAAAAACAGAAAAAGATTTATCTTGTGTTTTATACAGGGGCTTTCTGTTGTGCATACTGACATGCATGCATATGTAGGTATAATGATTATTTTAAGGTGTTATTTTCAGCAGACAACATAAATACAAAGAAGGGTGCTTTGATGCATGCACGTCTGTATGCATGTATGAGTCTATGTGGATACATCCATAGATATTGGGACTGTGAGATACACATATAGTATATGTATTTTATTGTTTTCTCACCTATCAGTGAAGGTGGTGGGGTAGGAGATTGGGTTGGGGAATAGGTAATAGAAACAATCTGCAGTTGTGATAACAGCATGATGTAATATAGTATTTTAAACATGCCTATGTGTTATATTCAAGCAAACTGAAAACTCAATTTAAAAGTAATCTCAAAACATGTATGGTGGGGATGAAAGGAAGGACTTAAACTTACTTCTTAAAGGCATCCTGCTGGAATGGCTGGTTATCAAGCTGTTGGTGAAAAGAACAACCAAACCAAATGACATGATGCATCAGTTGTTTGCACTGTAATATGTACAACACTGAAGTTAAAGCGATCAGTCTTACCAATGTTACCGTAGCATCGTTGAAGTTATACCATCTATTATCCTCCTGGGACTTGATTGTTGCAGTGTAATGTCCACTTCTGAGATCTCCAAAATGCTCCACGACTGCATAAAGTTCATATGCCTGATTCTGATCACCAAAGGAAAACATGACAGACATTGTGATCAGGAATGAAAATAAAATGTGTCATGAAAGACAAATAAAATCTACTGTACCTCTGGTATCTGTAGGGTGTGGGGTACATCCACAGTGCGGTTGATTTTGACGTATGTCATGTAACGGTAGTCAAACTCAAACCTCTTCAGCAGCAGCATCAAAACCTCTGGATGATGCTTTATTACACATTTCTGAATGAAACACACAGAGGTCCCTCACATGTATTATCATGTTGGTACAATGCCCTTATAACATTGTGAACTCCTTATATTGTCACTACACAATTACAGAGCATACAAATCAGCAACATGTTTTCTTATTACTCACAATAGTTGCATCAGATTTGGCATCACACTTGTCACAGTACATCTGGTTTTCTCCGCTGAAATCTGATGCTCTGAAATACTCCTCAATGCCATTCACCTGATAAAAAGCACTCATGTTATTTTCGTCTACAGTAAAGTGTAAAATATATAAATATAAATTATTAAATAAAATAAAATAAAAATGTGATCAAACAAAAAAGTAAAGTGTTCATAAATTTCTTCTCAAGGAGTTTTGATACATCACAAGTATTCCTAATAATGGTGTTTCACTCAACTGATGAGATCTCTGACCAAAATACTAGTGCATAAATATATTTAGTTTACTAGGTATCTCCTGGCAACAGAAAAACGGTTTCTTACTACACTACAGTGTTCACTGTAATCCACCAATGCAAGAGAAAGATGCCAAAATGCCCCATCTGTGTCAGTCTCAGTACGACATGCGGAACATATGGTCTTGTGTGTCAACAGTCCGTGAAAGATCTGAAAGCACAGAAATACAGAGACTGGTAAGCAAGTTTTTTTTTTTAAGAAACCCAATTCCTTGGATGTTGATAATGTCTTCTTTACCTGCGATGCGTCAGGACTGGTCAGACCTAAAATCTTCTCATAGTACTCAGCAGCATCACGCTGTTCATACACTGGGGGGGGGGTGTTGGGAGCAGAAATCAATGTGTATTTCTTCAACAAAGTAAGGGATACACTTATCATACTGACTTTTGGTCAACTCACATTTATGAAGATAATAACTCAGAATTATTAAATATATATTCTCTATGAGTGAGGCCTAAATGACTGTATGTTAATACTTTTAGTGCACAGGATGCATATATTATTTTCAGATACTACACCATGCTTAAGTTAACGTAAACAGGTAACATTTTCAAAATAGTTTGTTTATGTTTGTTTTGTATTAACACATACTGTAGCCTACCTTTGTTGATGCCCAGCTTCTTTGTGATTGTATAGGTATATGCCGTATGTTCTTTTAAGTCATTAAACAAGGATGTGAGATGAGGATCGATACATTCAGTGCCAGGATGTTCACAGGTGTGCCTACATAAGTTAAGACATAGTGGACATGAGAAATACAAAAGTGCAATATATCAATATATTTTAAATGCATTATATGTCATGAAGTTAGACCTGTAACGAACCTTTCCACAGCCTCTATGAAGTCTTTGGTCATGAAAAGCACCTGCAGCACACTGTTTATGTAACATGTTGCTCCTTGGTTTACCAAGCCATGGTACCTATTGGCTGCTGGGAGGAGATTGTTAATAAGGCATGTAAATTATATACCATTACTGTGGATTATAAACCAGCCTAACAGCACGTATACCTTACCTGGAGAGGGCATCATTTTGTAGATTAACTGAACACTATTTTCCAACCAATTCATCTTTTGACTTTCAGCTGCAAATGAGTTGACAATCAGTTGTTGACAACAAATCAATCGCACTTGTTTTGGAAACGAATAAATGCAGAAAACATATGAGCCTACCTTCAGTTGTAAGAATCTCACTTTCAAGACATTCCTGGAGAAGTTTTTCTCGCTGTTTATTGTCGACGCACGCGAACAGTGTCTCTAGCTCCTGTAAAATACAACCCTCTCTACTTTCTCTTTCACTTGTCACAAAACTACAGGGTTGCTGCATTCAGGGTGTGTCGGACATATAACTAAGGTGGCTAGATGACTGCAAGGAAATTAAATTGCGCAAATGGCTCTGTACCATGGACTGCTCTGTACTGATCTGGTTGTAAAATAAATCACAAGCTTCCAAAAAACTTCTTCTCTTTCTTCTCTCGCTGCTTAACAGGACATAAATGCAGCATATGCAGATGCAAATGTATCTTATAGGGTGTGAAATGTCCTCTTTGTGGATGATTTATGTGATGTAAGCATATACCGTATTCAGTTTCATATCCAAAGCTTAAGAGCTATTTGCATATTACTAAACCCCTATAAGCACACTACATCTAGAGTGTATTTTAATGTGTAATTAATGTATCCATAAGGAAAGATTTGGAGCATTGGCTAATGTAATATTATTCAACTTAATGTGATTTAAAATTAAACTGATTAGACAGTTTAAAGAAAAGATTTTACACAAGGGGTAATTTCTGTTTCTTATTTGGCTGTAGACTGATAGAGCCCTTACAGGGACCATGGTGGACCCTGTTAATCACATGAGGCTCTCTGTCTGTATTTGATGCCCTGTTGGTGTGGCTTCAGTCCAGTGTAGGCTTTAATGTATAGGTAATATCTTCACACTAAATAATGAAGCAAATACAAGGCATTAGGCAGAACTTTATTTGTACAACAGCAACAGCTTAAAACATGGGAATATCAAATGAGTATTGCATAAAACAGCATATACAGTAGCCTAAAGCTTTAAAATGTGTAAAAAGCAGCAGGAGGAGATAGTCGTCTCTGTCAAGCTGTCAACCCTCCAGGAACCTTCATCACCATTTGGATGACAGACAGGTGCTGGATTCCAAATCCAGTCAGCAGCTCGGAGTTTCCATCCAGCATCTTGTCTGTGAAGATCAGCCGCAGAGCCTCCTCTCCTACACACACACACACACACACACACACACACACACACACACACACACACACACACACACACACACACACAGTCCTGGGTTACTTCGCTGGGTTCGAATCCGACCTGCTGCCCTTTGCTGCGTGTCATCCCCCATCTCTCTCCCCCTTTTATATCTATCCACTGTCCAATAAAGGGAAAAGCCCCAAAAAAATTATCTTAAAAAAAAGGAATATTACATTAGGCCGACATAAAACATTTGACAGTCAAATTATGCTTGATCAATCAATTATGCAGCATCCAGTAATTAATAATGATAAGTTTTACTTTTACACTACATTTTACTGTCAATCTTATTTAATCTTTAACTTAGCCTAAGTAAAATGTTAAATTCAGGACTTGTAGGCTACTTGTAATAGATCTGTTATTGCCTCCCCTAACAATCAGGGACCTTCCCCCACTGCAAACTATCAAATCTGCTTTAAAGGATAAAGTTCAAAATAATACAGGGACTATTCAGCTGACAAATACCAACCCGGTACACAACACGAAAACAAAAATCCAAAGGCTCTAATAGTCAGCTCCTTCGTCGGCTAAAAATAACTTGACTGGCTAGCTTTTAAGCATGTCAGGTAGCTGCAAGTTTAGTAATGGCTGTCTTACCTGCGGTCTCGGGGAGCCTCTCTGCTATCTTCTCCTTCAGCTGCAGCACTGTCATGCTCTTAAACTGCTCATCTGTGTTGCACAGGTCGATCATCATCTTCTCCCCCCTCAGTCCGTGCACCACGACCTGGTAGATCTTCCCCATGTTTGTGCTGTTGGGTGCGAGTTGCTAATGCTGCTGCTTTCGGCTGTGCCGCTGAGAATTCAGATAGGGCGTTGTTTACTGCCAATTATCTGACGTAAGAGTGGGACTGAGGATACTTTCACTTTCGTCTTAAAGTTATTATTAAGTTATTATTATTATTATTATTATTATTATTATTATTATTTACTCTGTGCCAGGTGTTTTTTGGAACACACATGCAGGTGTGTTGGTAGGTTGTTTACATGCCTTTTCAACCCATCATTAGTAGGTTAGTCCACAGTTCTGTGGACATATCTTAGGTCTGGCAAAGCGAGACTAGTCTTCCTGACCGCATCCATTCCTGCCATGAATTAAAAAACCTCACCCCTTACACATTTTGGACAGCTGAAGTGATTGTTCACTAGTCTGCATCATAATGTAACATAGTACACTGACCAGCCTAGCCTAGCCTAAAACAACAATCAAAGTGTGAATGGGCTGAATGCTAGCTGGAAATCCCCTGACATTCCAGCAGTGTTTGGCATCTGACCAAAAAGTAGGCCTACTGTTTAACTGTTTACCAGCTGTTCCACATTCTGGTTGTCTTACTGTAGCAGAAGCTGCTTATTAATTAATTGGACACAATTTGAGGTCTAAACATGTATATTAACATAGTAATCACATTTTTATTATTATTATTATTATTATTATTATTATTATTATTATTATTATTATTAATATAGAACTATCATTGCGAAATCGTTGGGGTTGTATATGCAACTTCAAAACAATACAATAACAGAAATAAAGGTAGGCCTATTTCTCACAAATAAGGCCATAAATCAAGGCTGTAGGGCAGTGGTGTAGTCCAGGGTATACGCTGGTATACGGCGTATACCTACTTATTTTTCAGTCAGCATTGCGTATACCCACTTCTAAATCCCCCCTGATGCGCACCATTCAGTAATATCTGTGAGCCAGATTGCCCATTTTTTCCTCAAGGATAGTGAAGCCATGACCCACCCTCCTCTGCCTCTAATTGGCTGGTACTCGCTGCTTTCACTGATTAGATTGGTTAACTTTAGGCATGAGGACTGATGAGCCAATCAGAGGCAGAGTAGGGCGGGTCATGCCGAGGAAAATATCGCTAATACCTCAGGTGCCAGTGAAAAAAAACAAAAAAAAACCTCAGGTGCCGGTGCCACTTGACTACGATAACGTCAGCAGACCAAACAACAGCTGAAGAAATAACACAAGCGGCGGTGTGCCACCCCAGTTGATGGAAGACATAATTCTGAGGTAAGTTTTAAGGTGGTTTCCAAATGAATCATTATTTTAAACTACTGGCAAATTGCCAGTGGCAATATGACTGCACATTTAGAGGAGAAGAGATAACTACATTTTACATTCATCCAGGCTGCTTGTGTGACCAGTAGTAACTACAAACTGCTCCTAATCAAGTCATGATCATTTTATAATAGTGAGCAAGTAGAAATGACAGATTTTTGGGTAAACTAAATCATAGTCTTACATGTCACTGTTTCTAAAACAGGGCTTTTTTCTGGACTACTTTATAAAAAAAAAAAAAAAAAAAAAAAAAAAGTGAAAACTGAGAGTATACCCACTTCTCCAGGGACCACTACACCACTGCTGTAGGGTATTGATTATGCTTAAAAGTAAAAGAAAAAATATTAACATCAATATAGACGGGGAATCCAGCAGCCACCCTGGATTCACGTGACTTCTTGTTAGTGCTGGGGAAAACCGAAAGTTAAAATTAAAAAAAATCTTGGTGGTGTCAGTGAAGGTGACACGGCAGCCAGTTCATTTGCCAGAGTGTAGACGGAGAAGACATTTGTCGACGGAGCACAGAGGAGCTGATCTAAAACAAAATGACTACAGAGGAGAAAAGATACGACCCCAAAGACACGACTCTGAAGTTTGTCAACAGACCAGATGATCTGGATCCACTACGTAAGCACAAAATAATCATGTTTGTTTTTTATAATTACCGTACTGAGGTGCGTGCATTGGTTACCCTAATTAAGTCTATATTAAGGAATTGCATGCATTAAATCACACTTTGTTGGTAACAACAGTTGTGTCTATGTCGGATGTGCAGTGACTGTGATGCTGAGTTAAAAATGTCTGCTCTTGTTGTTGTGCGCCTCAGCCCCAGAGGAGGGAGACAAGAATCTCCGAGCAGAGATGTCCTGCGGTCATGCTGTCACCCCAGAGTCTCTCACTGGGTGGTGTCGCAGCCTGCTGGATCAGGTAGGCCTACTTTCCACCGCCAATTAAAATATAGTCCATTTTGACAACTTATTCAACTACCATGTTTTATTTTGGAAACATTTTACCTTCAAATTAGCAATGGCACACTGCCTACATCATTTTCATGTAAAAGCTTTTTTGTTTCATTCTTGCCAATTAAGAGACAGTGTTTAAGTTCTTAGTGTGTAAGTGTTAATCTCTCGGCTGTATCTTCAACTGGCAATATAACATAAGCTATCCTTATAATTTCAGGGCCAGTACAAATTTAAGTGCCCTGCTTTAAAGGACGGCACCCTGCAGAAGTGTGATACAGAGTGGTCTTACCAAGAGGTGCGCAGGCTGGCAGTGCTGACAGCTGAAGAGATGCAGTACTTTGAAGAGAACATCGCCCGCCTTGCTGCCACAGAATACTGTGACTTCAAAACAGTGAGTGTCCCTGTTATCCCCACCTTCCAGAAAGTACAGACTGGTTCAATCATGAGTTCAGCACATTTTTTTGTATGTAGGCCTACTACATCACAACAATCATGTAGATAACATACTTAAAGGACTAAAGGAATAGTTTGTAACATTGTTGAACTATTTCCTTTAATGTGTCTCTCATCCCTTTCCAACAGTGTCCTGGTTGCAAAACCTGTGTGGAAAGAGAAGACCAGAGTAACCTCAGCGTGCAGTGCACAGTCTGCACAGCAGACAAGGGGAAAGTTTACCAGTTCTGCTGGCAATGTTTCAAGGTGTGGAAAGGTGCAGCTCCACGCTCTGACCGCTGCGACAACGACGGCTGCATCAACCACGACCTCGAGCTGCTCAAGAACTGTAAGACCACCGCCCTCCCTCAGGTGGAGGGGGTCGACGCATGTCCCTCCATCCGGGCCTGTCCCACCTGTGGTCAGAGAGTGGAGCATGACAAAACGGGCTGTAAGAACATAATCTGTCCTCGCTGTCAGGTCGAGTTCTGCTTCGTGTGCCTGAAACTCACTCCAGAGTGCCTGAAGACGAGCTCTTACTTCATCCCCTGCAGTGATGGTGTGGCTCCCAGACAAACCTCCATACCTGTGTGGCGCAGAAACTAAGAGTTTGCACACATTCACTACTCTTGATGTAGCTTACTGCCTTCTTCTGTCACACTGTTCTGTTGTTTTAATGTTCTATTTTAAGATTGTCTTTGCAACTGAAGCCATTTGTTCATTCCATAGTGAGCATTAAAATATCTGCTGCATATTATCATAATGTTGTATAATGCATTGCTTGTAACGTTGCCACTGAAGGTGTTGACTGTTCATAGTACATCATTAATAACTGCATCACTTAATAAAGTTTCTCTTCACATTAATGCAGAATGTCTATTTAATGTCTAACAAGCACATTTGTTAATACATTTACTGCATATTACCTGTATTGACCTAAAGACAGTCTTTTTACAGGTCGATCATCTTGAACTCCCCCTTGGCCCGTGCACAAAGACCAAAAGTACTTTCACTTTCATCCTTTAAAAATAAAAGAAACATACACCAACCTTTCATTTGTCAACTTTTGCTCTAAAATGACTATTGAACTGTGACTTTACATCAAAGCATTGTGATGTATAGTATGCTGTTGTATAATTACTGTATAAACTACATGTAATGTAACTCAGTAACCAGTAATTTACTGGACATTTACTTGAAATGATAAATAAATAATTAATAAAGTTTCCCTTTAAATAATGCAGGATGTATAAACTTTACTTACTTACATACTTACTATGTCTATTTGATGTCTAACAGCTGCATGTGTGTAAATATATTTACAATATTTTGGAAAAGCAGCTAAATATTAACATTTACCCACATGCAGAATAAAATTCCATAGCTTAAAATTGGTCAGTTTTTGCCCATGTAGGTATAGAAAAGTGAAAATATGTACACCTCTCTGACCTTTCATGCGGAACAACATTTGCAGAGGCCCAGGAGGAGTCCAGCTGATCCCAAAATAACACTGAACAATTACACTGATGATGACATATTAATACTGGATAAGTGGTTTAATATCTAACAAAGTAACTTACATACATGATGACACATTTTTAACTTTTCTTTAGGTATTGCTGAGTCTGATATTCATTACTTCCATGGCTCTCTTTTTGTGTTGTCCCTGCTCTTTACAGTCTTTTTTCTCTCTCTAGGACTTGCAGTTTGTCCTAACTTTTTCACAGTTAGTTTGGTCTCCGGTTTGCAGCTGCTGTCTGCAGTTACAGCATGGTGCATTCTCTCCTCGTCTCTCTTTGAACTGTTTGGTTTTCTGCATAGGTTTGGTAGATAGTTATACCCTGTTGGTGCTTTAATTTTAAACTGGCCTTGCAAGTGTCCTGTCAAGTATGGAACTAAAGAAGAAGAGTAGCCATTGGAGGAAACATGAAATGAATTCACATCAGAATCACACATTTTTGCATACACACCAACGCCTCTTTCCTGGATAGTCTCATTCCCTTTCAGTCTTTTATTTGGGGATGAATGGTTTTGCTCTAACATGCGGCCTAACTGGTGTGTTGTGGGATTCCCTCTGGTGTTCAGATTCTGCATGTGCTCCTCTGAGTTTGTATCAAGCTGCTGTCTGATTGGCTCATGACTTTTTGGTCCTCCATCTTTTTTTAGCTTTGCAAAATCTGACCTTTTTCTTTGCAAACTGATTCCATCTGCTCCAGTGTCTGTATAAAGAAAACTCTCTTTATGTTTTTCCAGTTCCCCAGAAAGGTTGGTAGGTTTCTTCCAAACCGTATCAGTGCAGTTCTTCAATATATTGTCATTCAAGTGCTTAATCTTTCCGCCTCCGTTGCAGCTTTCATCTTTCATTTGATGATGAGGAACGAGAGCATCTCCTCTCTCTGCCTCATCATGTCTTACTTCAGCCTCAACATCTGAATGTAGACAGAGAGCCTCCTGGTCACCTTCATCAGTTTTTTCAGGATCTTTGCTCACTTTGAAGAGAAAAAGGGAGGTTAACGATATAAAAAAAAAAAAGAAGAAGAAAAACCAGCGGAAATGTTGAGACTTACACGTTTCATCATCTTAGCCTTAAGGCCAAAGCCAACAAATCAACAAGTGAATGCTGTACATTTTAAACTTACCCTTCTTGTACATGAGGAGGTAAGCTGTATAAGACCTTATATACTTGTCTCCAGCCCCAAACAGTGGTTGTTTGACCTGTAGAATAGAAAATAATATCACAGTGAATGTTAAACTTCATGTTGTTAAACTGCGGGAGGATTTGTGAAACTGGACTGCTTATAGAAAAATGTGCCTCCTTACCCTGTTAACAATGTCGTCATTGAAGTGATACCACATGTGAGTTTCAAAAGATTTGATATGTGCAGTATAATGGCCTCCAGTTAGATTACCAAAGTGGTTAACTATAGCGTAGAGGTCGTATTTGCAATTCTGAAGAGAGGGAAATAAAACAAAGTCACCACATTTAAAAATGTTCAAACAATTTGGTGCAAAAATAGGTATATACTGTAGAAACACACCTTTATGTGTAAAGTTTGGGGGACGTCCACATTGCAGTGAAGCTTGACGTAACACCTGCACTTGTAGTCAAAGCTGAATCTCTTCAGCAGGAGGGTCAGAATCTCTGGATTGTGTGTTATCTCACATCCCTAGAACACATCGTGAAAACAACCGCATCGACTAAAGACACAAAGTCACCCATCATACTTAAGACTAAATCAAGGTTAGCTGTAACACTGTTCATAGCTTTACAGGCGCAGTGGAAATGAATGAAAATGTATTAGACGTTACAGGGTTATATATTTATTGGGATTTAGATCATCTTTGTATATACATTATCATCTACAGTAGACTTATGAGAAGTGATATACAAGTTTTAATGCAAGACTATAAAAAGGTAAACTTAATTCATATGAACACTCACAAAGTCTGCATTTCGCTTTTTATTGCACCGGTTGCAGAACATCTTGTTGTCACCGCAGACTTTTTCTCCTTTGAAGAATGCTTTTAACCCATCCTCCTGTAAACATAGTATATTTCATTACCCTGCATGTATCTTTTCTTATGTATTTTTTAAAAACACACAACTCTTATTCCTGTTAAAGGAAAGCATAGTACCACGCTGTAGGTTTGACAGAGCAAATCTTCCACCACAAGTGGCAGAAACCAAAAAGAGCTCCTGGAATCGTTCCTCTCTTTGCACTTGAGGCATTCGGTCTTGTGATTCAGCTCTCCCTTGAATATCTAGACATAAAGATACATCAGAGGTTCAATACGTCTGTTCAGACTGGTAGTTAGAGTCTGATAAAGGACTGTGTTTTTTTAGTATCAAATACTCTCCTCTTAGACTTTAACACTCAAACCAGTCCTGTAGCATAATCCACATCTCTAATCTTTTGATCCTTATTAGAGGTGGAATGTAACTACATTTACTCCAGTACTGTACTTGTGTACAAATTATGTTTTATTTTATAAGGTATCTGAACTCCACAATGTTTGGTAATTTTTCACTTTTTTCTTACAGTTTACAAGCCAAACAATTAATTAGGGCTGCACGATATGAGGAAAATATGCGATATGCGATAATATTGTTGAATATTACGATAATACTTATATTATAATAAACAGATATTAATAAAGTGTACTCAGTTCTGCTGCTTTCAATATTCTGCTAAAATACAACAAATTGCTTGTTGAATTTAAAACAAATGAATAGAAATCATGTTCAACATTTTCTTATTGAAAATACAACAATGAATTGAATATGAAAGTTACATTTTAAAGTGCAGTTATCTACTGATATTCTCTTTCAACTAACACAAAAAATCTCTAGGTGTCTTTTGCGATATGTTGCAGCCTTTCGTGATGTGTTTATTGCACCAATCGATATCACGATGACGATAAAAAATACAATATATTGTGCAGCCCTACAATTAATGAATTGATCATTAAGATAACAAGCAGATTAATCCATAATGAAAATAATAATTAGTTGCAGCCCTATATGAAATTGTTAAAAAAACAATTAGCTGCACTGAACAAACTAAAAGAGTAAAATGCTGCTATAACATTAATAGAAGAGTATTAATGTTCTAATGATACACTATATATAGTATTTATCATTAGATATACAAATCCCATGCTACACTATCCTATCTAAATGTAGTGATTTCTAACAAACAGAGTGTAAATTGTAATTTCCCCACTGGGGATCAATAAGCAGTATAAATAAATTATTATAAATTATCCCTACCTTGGCTGCCTCCGGACTGGTCCAACACAGGATCCTCTCAAAATACTCAGCAGCATCACGTTGCTCATATACTGAAAGAAGGAGTGAGGACAAAATGTCATTATAACATATATTCAGCCTCTCTGCAGGATATCAACACACAACCTACAACTACAGCAGCAGTGTGATGTCTCAAATCTAAACTTACCGTTCGTGATCCCCAGTTTGTTTATGACGTCATGCGTTTTGGCCATACTTCTCTGCAGATCAGCAAAAAGTCTTTCCAGCTGTGGGTCGATGGTTGTTGAATCTTTACTGCAGCATCTGTGGCACAGTGAGAAGAATATCTGACTTTACTAAACTTGGAACCAATAAAGCACATTTCATATCCTATCTTAAGAGTTTTTTTTTCCAATGAACCAGTCTTAAAGGAATAGCTTGAAATGTGCTTGGAAAATATGCTACACTAAATTGTAGCATATTAACTAAATTGTCTTTATGCTAAGAAGCTGCTGGCTTCATATTTACCATACAAACATTAGAGTGATATCGATCTCTTCACGTAACTCTCAGCGAGAAAGCATTCCAAAATGTCAAACTATTCCTTTAATATACTGAAAAGAGCTTAAGAAACCATTTTGTCCGTTTTCATTTGAGCTGACCTGTCTAAAAATATAAAGACAACCATAATAAAGATGAAGTTACCAACCGTTTCACAGCCTCCCGGAAGTCCTCGGTCATGAAAAGCACCTGAAGCACGCTGTTCAAATAGCATGTCAGACCTGGACTGTTCAGGCCATAGTAATCTAAAGACATAACGGACACATAACTGCCACATTATCATAAAAGTCAGAAACATATGAAGCAGCATTCTTCAGTAGTCTCAGTTCATGTCACTTACCTGAGATAGTGAAGCTGTCTAGTTTCTCTCTGAACATTTCCACTAGGTCATAATTCATACTGATATCTTTTCAGTGAGAGTTTTGACATTTTTAGATGTTTGAAGGTTTTTTTTTCAGATGTATGGATTCAGCCTGTTGGAGCAGATAGATAGTACAGCAGAAGTTAAGAGACAGCAAGCAGGGACAAACTGTAAGGCTGCAATTTGGTATTTTTATGTGAACACACACTGCTTATAAACTAGACAGGTAGAACATGCAATCATAAACAACAAAAGAACAATGTTAAAAACAGCCAGAGGACAGGACTTACACATACTTTGATACTGTTTTGTTAGCTAATGTAGCTAATAATGATGGTAGAGGGGCATTTTATTTAATTAAACTCTATAAGGCTGGATGGCTAAGAAAAATATACTTCTCATGTAGAAATAGTTAATCAATTTAAAAATACTAGGAATATTGTGATAGCACCACTTAATTTTGATTAAGATAACATTCCCCCCATCTGCAGGTGGTTAATTTGACTGTTAAATAGAAACAGCAACACGGTCTTAAAGTCTAATGAAATATCACCTACCTTGACACAGTGGTGGAAATTAATAAGTAGCCTACATTTACTTGAGTAAGTACATCATTTGAGGTACTTACACTGGAATATTATCAATTTTTGCCACTACTCTATTACATTTTAGAGGGAAATATTGCACTTTTACTCCAGTAGGCCTATATTTATCTGACAGCTGTAGTTACTGGTTACTTGTCAGATTCAGATTTTAAATGTGCAGTAGCATATAAATGTTACATTAGCTCCACATCAACTAGATATAACAATAAACAAGCTTCTTACACAAAAATGTGTGATGATAATAACTCAATAATACATCAAGCAGGGGCCAATTTGCTGCATAACAAGTACTTTTGCTTTTCATACTTTAAGTATCTCTGTTATAAGATGATCTGTGTGTGTTGTAAAGCACTTTTGATCATCTGTGTTTTGTGTAAAGTGTTGTATAACTATAGTTGAGTTCAGTTTGTACTTCTACTTTAAATTAGAAATGCAGGACTTTTACTTGTCATGGAGTATTTTTAAACTGTGGCATTGCTACTTTCACTTCAGGTAAATATCTCAATAGCCTACTTCTTTCACCACTGCTTAAAACTTAATAATTCTAATATATATTAGCACAACATACAAAAATCACAACATGACAGCAGATCGAGCTCAGTTCATTAAACACAGGGAGCCAGTGAATGCAGCTGTTGTGTTTGGGTGTTATGGAAACCCATGCAGCCTCTCAATCCTCCATTACCCCGCGCCTGCAAAATACATTTTAAAAATGACAAAAGTAAGCTACAATAAGATAAGAAGAAAAAAATAAACTCACTAAGTTGTAGCCACACCTACACTCTAGCTAACTGATCAGGTCCGGTTACACACGGTGACTTTTTGTTTAGTATATGGGAGGGTAAAACACGAGAATAGCCTACTCACCCTGTCTGATTATCCGACGCACTCCTGCAGTCTTCTTTCACTTTCGATACCAGCGAGAGGTTGGAGGAGGAAGATAGAGAGAGGAACACATAAAGCCCGACACTCACAGCTGAAATTACATACAGACCCCGAGTGTTGAATTTGATCAGAAACATCCTCCAGAGTTGCCTAATTTCAGCTGTGGTTGTTGTTTCCGGTTGAGCACAAGAATAAAAGGAAAGTCCTAAAGATTACCTAGAGACAAATTGTGTAAACCCGTGTTATTTGTACGCTTTTGAGTGAGACTGGGTTGAATTGTGACTCCAAGGTAAGACATAGCCTAACTTCCTCTTATAAACTTACTTAAATATACTGTTAATATGAGCCAGTTTAATTGGTTTCTTCTCCTAAATCAAAATTAGATATTTGATTGTGTCTTTTTCTTGGTTAAGAGTCTTTGTCAATCTCTTCATTATGTCTTTAATAGGGTAGAAATAGGCGGTGTGCAAAATAAACGTGTTTTGAGTAGCATTTACTTAGGTAAATAGAAGTAGCCTAAATTAAATTGTTAACTCGTTTAACAAGGTGTTTTTAGAACAGTGTTTTTTTTCTGCAAGCCTATCTAGTAAACATTAAGCCGCTGGAAATTCCCTGAGTGCCCGCTCAGTGACTTGGATTTATGTTTTTATATCAGCTCAGTCACGCTGATGGATTATGTTCTTAACCGAAATGTTTGTCTTGTCAACAGTAGGATATTTCTCGGAACCTACCTTTAGTTTAAAGGTTTTCAACCTATTAATAACAGGCTATATTAGGATAACTCAGTCAGGAGTTACGCTGCGTTGACAGTCAGCGCGGACAGCAGTGTGTCCGAGCTGCTGACAGATAGAAACATGTCGGGAATAAATGTTTAGGCTTGCTACACGTAAATACCATTGCATTTTATCAGCCGTGGAAAGTAACTATATGGCACTTCAATACAACTAAGGTAGGCCTACTTTTATTTGAGTAGGCTATTTTAATTTTCTCCTACTGGCATATTGTACGTTTTACTTCTCTATGTTTATAACTTCAGTTAGCCTACTTTGCATATTCATATTAATTATACAAACTATTACGAATAATCTATGATGTATGGATAAAGAGGAGACTTTATTGATCCGGTGGTGAAATTCACAAGCTACCTGCCAAGTGCCAAGACAAACTTCCGGTGTTATTTTGGTGAAAGTAACTAAAAAATTCAAAAGTGGCGTAAAGCATTACAATTCAGAGACAGTAATGTTGTAATACAACTAATGACGCTCAAATGACAGTAACTAGTAATCTATAATGTAGCCTATTACATTTTGGAAGTAGCCTAACATGCCCAACACTGAAATCCGAATACCTCCAGAACAATTACGAGTTTTATTTTCGATTTTAAAGTATTCCAGTGATGGCTGTCACTCACGAGTAGCCTACATTACAAACAGGAACTGCTAATAGCTAATTCGGCATACTTTAAATGTCGCCAATTTTCCTAAATGTAAGTAAATATAAGCTTAAAACGGGGATCAGGTTGTAGCCCATGTGCAGCTACTGACTATATGGCAATTTCATACTTATTGTTTACATCTGTCAAAGTCCCCAAATTACCGAAACTGTAGTTCCAAAATGTAAAGCATGATTATGCCTCAAATTGAATACAAAGAACAATATTATTACAAAATCCATTAATAGAAACATTTCATGTTACACTATATTTTTGGCAATGTTAAGGTTCAGAATGTCCCATCCATAGATATATATTATATCTATGGTCCCATTGACCTGGTTCTTATATTAAAACTGATGAAACCCCATGTCTCAGATTGTAATGATAGTCATAACATTAAGTCTGTTAACTGGGATACAGTGTACATTTATATCACATTTGTCTGAAATCATAGTGCCAAACTTTTTTCTACATAGGAGAATCAAAATGAGCATTCGGGGACAGGAACAGGTGGAGAAGAAGTACAACCCTCTAGATAGCACCCTGAAGATTGTCAAGAGGAAGGACGACTTGGATCCCATGTGTGATGATGATGATGACTGTCTCAGAGCAGAGATGTCCTGCGGCCACGCTGTCACTCCGGACTCTCTCACACTATGGTGTCGCAGCCAGCTGGATGAGGTATCTCGTGTCATTAAAACACAATTTCTTTGTAGGTCTATAATGCAATATATATTTATTAGCCTAAAGTAGACCAGTATTGGGAGCCCCGCGGTGTTGCTCATAATGCTTAATTTTTTTTATTGCTGGTATTCCTTTCCTCCCCTCTTTTTTTCCTCTCTCCACAGAACTGAGAGAAAAGTAGTTTTGCAGAAACCCAACAGTGAATCTCTCTGTTTTCTGTAACCTAAACATCCTCTCCTCTTTGTTACTTTAAGGGTAATTACAAATTCAGATGCCCTGCAGTGGTGGAGGGGACCACACAGTGTAATAAACTGTGGTCGTACCAAGAGGTGCGCAGACTGGCCGACTTGTCTGTCGAGGAAATGCAGCATTTTGAAGAGACCATGGCTCGCCTGGCTGCTGCACAATACTGTGAAATTCAGCCAGTAAGTGGACAGTGGTTTTGTAGTCATTTCGAATGCTAAATATTTTTTATTCAGATATTTCAAACTAAATCAAGTGCACTGATTTTCAAATATCGTGTGGACTTTCCAATATTTCCCTGTGCTGTTTTCCACTTAAGTGCCCAAAGTGCAAAACGAGTGTGGAGAGGAAGAATCTGTCCAACCTGTGTGTGCGGTGCCCCATATGCACAGCTGATCAGAAGAAGACCTACCAGTTCTGCTGGCAGTGTCAGAGGCAGTGGAAAGGTCCAGGCCCTCGGTCTGACCGCTGCGACAACGATGGCTGCATCAACCACGACCTCGAGCTCCTCAAGAACTGCAAGACCACCGCCCTCCCTCAGGTGGAGGGGGTCGACGCATGTCCCTCCATCCGGGCCTGTCCCACCTGTGGTCAGAGAGTGGAGCATGACAAAACGGGCTGTAAGAACATAATCTGTCCTCGCTGTCAGGTCGAGTTCTGCTTCGTGTGCCTGAAACTCACTCCAGAGTGCCTGAAGACGAGCTCTTACTTCATCCCCTGCAGTGATGGTGTGGCTCCCAGACAAACCTCCATACCTGTGTGGCGCAGAAACTAAGAGTTTGCACACATTCACTACTCATGATGTAGCTAATGATTAGTTAGTTAAATTCGTTACCCTTCTGAAAAAGGGTAACTAATCATTCGTTACCCTTCTGAAAAAGGGTAACTACCCTTTCAAAAACAGTAACTACCTATTTTTTTGTGTACCTTATTGTAAAGTGTTACCGTTCATTCCATAGTGAGCATTAAAATATCTGCTGCATATTCTCATAATGTTGTAGAATGCATTGCTTGTAATGTTGCCACTGAATGTGTTGACTGTTCATAGTACATCATTAATAACTGCATCACTTAAAGGTCCCATGGCATGAAAATTTCCCCAGTGGCTAGAAATGGTGATAGGTGTAAACCGAGCCCTGGGTGGCATGCTCTGTCTTTGAGAAAATGAAAGCTCAGATGGGCCAATCTGGAATCTTGCTCCTTATGAGGTCATAAGGAGCAAGGTTACCTCCCCTTTCTCTGCTTTGCCCACCCAGAGAATGTGGCCCACCCATGAGAGAGAGAGAGACATCATGGCTTTCAAACGAGCTAAGTGGTAGTTGGTCAAGGTCACACCCCCACCCTCCACCTTGCCCCCCCCCATCTCTCCTCCTCAATAGTTACAGACACAGAAATGGCACATACTAAGTAAAGCTCATTGTGGGACTGGCTCTAGTGGCTGTAATTCTGCACCAAGGCTGAATTTCAGGAAAGAGACTTCAGATACAGTATTAGGGGACCACTAAGGTCTATATAAAAGAGACTTCAGATACAGTATTAGGGGACCACTAAGGTCTATATAAAAGAGACTTCAGATACAGTATAAGGGGACCACTAAGGTCTATATAAAAGAGACTTCAGATACAGTATTAGGGGACCACTAAGGTCTATATAAAAGAGACTTCAGATACAGTATTAGGGGACCACTAAGGTCTATATAAAAGCATCCAAAGAGCACCATGTCATAGGACTCTTAATTAAGTGTCTCTTTACATTAATGCAGAATGTCAATTTAATGTCTAACAAGCGCATGTATGTGAATACATTTACTGTATGGACAGGGTTAAACAACAGCAAAATAGTAACATGTATTATTTACATGCAATATAATATTCAAAACATAAAATAAATATTTTACATAGAAAAATATGTAGCGTAGCTGAAAATTAATTTGAGTTTTTTGCTGATGTCCTAGGTTTAGAAGTTTGATACCTGTATGAGGATACCTGTAAGATCTATCTAAAGACAGTCTTTTTACAGGTCGATCATCTTGAACTCCCCCCTTGGCCCGTGCACAAATTCATCCCTTAAAAATTAAAGAAACATACACCAACATTTCATTTGTCAACTTTTGCTCTAAAATGACTCTATTTAACTGTGATTTAACATCAAGCGTTGTGATGTATAGTATGCTGTTGTATAATTACTGTATAAACTACATGTAATGTAACTCAGTAGCCAGTAATTTACTGTACATTTACTTGAAAAAATGGTAAATAAATAATTAATAAAGTTTCCCTTTAAATAATGCAGGATGTATTAATAAACTTTACTTACTTACTTACATACTCACTTACTGTATATTGGATGTCTAACAGCTGCATGTGTGTGAATTTATTTACAGTATTTTGGAAAAGCAGCTAAATATTAACATTTACCCAGAATAAAATTCCAAATATCAAATAGATATTTTACAAATTGTCATGTAGCATAGCTTAAAATTGGTCAGCTTTTGCCCATGTAGGTATAGAAAAGTGAAAATATGTACACCTCTCTGACCTTTCATGCAGAACAACATTTGCAGAGGCCCAGGAGGAGTCCAGCTGATCCCAAAATAACACTGAACAATTACACTGATGATGACATATTAATACTGGATAAGTGGTTTAATATCTAACAAAGTAACTTACATACATGATGACACATTTTTAACTTTTCTTTAGGTATTGCTGAGTCTGATATTCATTACTTCCATGGCTCTCTTTTTGTGTTGTCCCTGCTCTTTACAGTCTTTTTTCTCTCTCTAGGACTTGTAGTTTGTCCTAACTTTTTCACAGTTAGTTTGGTCTCCGGTTTGCAGCTGCTGTCTGCAGTTACAGCATGGTGCATTCTCTCCTCGTCTCTCTTTGAACTGTTTGGTTTTCTGCATAGGTTTGGTAGATAGTTATACCCTGTTGGTGCTTTAATTTTAAACTGGCCTTGCAAGTGTCCTGTCAAGTATGGAACTAAAGAAGAAGAGTAGCCATTGGAGGAAACATGAAATGAATTCACATCAGAATCACACATTTTTGCATACACACCAACGCCTCTTTCCTGGATAGTCTCATTCCCTTTCAGTCTTTTATTTGGGGATGAATGGTTTTGCTCTAACATGCAGCCTAACTGGTGTGTTGTGAGATTCCCTCTGGTGTTCAGATTCTGCATGTGCTCCTCTGAGTTTGTATCAAGCTGCTGTCTGATTGGCTCATGACTTTTTGGTCCTCCATCTTTTTTTAGCTTTGCAAAATCTGACCTTTTTCTTTGCAAACTGATTCCATCTGCTCCAGTGTCTGTATAAAGAAAACTCTCTTTATGTTTTTCCAGTTCCCCAGAAAGGTTGGTAGGTTTCTTCCAAACCGTATCAGTGCAGTTCTTCAATATATTGTCATTCAAGTGCTTAATCTTTCCGCCTCCGTTGCAGCTTTCATCTTTCATTTGATGATGAGGAACGAGAGCATCTCCTCTCTCTGCCTCATCATGTCTTACTTCATCCTCAACATCTGAATGTAGACAGAGAGCCTCCTGGTCACCTTCATCAGTTTTTTCAGGATCTTTGCTCACTTTGAAGAGAAAAAGGGAGGTTAACGATATAAAAAAAAAAAAAGAAGAAGAAAAACCAGCGGAAATGTTGAGACTTACACGTTTCATCATCTTAGCCTTAAGGCCAAAGCCAACAAATCAACAAGTGAATGCTGAACATTTTAAACTTACCCTTCTTGTACATGAGGAGGTAAGCTGTATAAGACCTTATATACTTGTCTCCAGCCCCAAACAGTGGTTGTTTGACCTGCAGAATAGAAAATAATATCACAGTGAATGTTAAACTTCATGTTGTTAAACTGCGGGAGGATTTGTGAAACTGGACTGCTTATAGAAAAATTTGCCTCCTTACCCTGTTAACAATGTCGTCATTGAAGTGATACCACGTGAGTTTCAAAAGATTTGATATGTGCAGTATAATGGCCTCCAGTTAGATTACCAAAGTGGTTAACTATAGCGTAGAGGTCGTATTTGCAATTCTGAAGAGAGGGAAATAAAACAAAGTCACCACATTTAAAAATGTTCAAACAATTGGGTGCAAAAATAAGTATATACTGTAGAAACACACCTTTATGTGTAAAGTTTGGGGGACGTCCACATTGCAGTGAAGCTTGACGTAACACCTGCACTTGTAGTCAAAGCTGAATCTCTTCAGCAGGAGGGTCAGAATCTCTGGATTGTGTGTTATCTCACATCCCTAGAACACATCGTGAAAACAACCGCATCGACTAAAGACACAAAGTCACCCATCATACTTAAGACTAAATCAAGGTTAGCTGTAACACTGTTCATAGCTTTACAGGCGCAGTGGAAATGAATGAAAATGTATTAGACGTTACAGGGTTATATATTTATTGGGATTTAGATCATCTTTGTATATACATTATCATCTACAGTAGACTTATGAGAAGTGATATACAAGTTTTAATGCAAGACTATAAAAAGGTAAACTTAATTCATATGAACACTCACAAAGTCTGCATTTCGCTTTTTATTGCACCGGTTGCAGAACATCTTGTTGTCACCGCAGACTTTTTTTCCTTTGAAGAATGCTTTTAACCCATCCTCCTGTAAACATAGTATATTTAATTACCCTGCATGTATCTTTTCTTATGTATTTTTTTAAAAACACACAACTCTTATTCCTGTTAAAGGAAAGCATAGTACCACGCTGTAGGTTTGACAGAGCAAATCTTCCACCACAAGTGGCAGAAACCAAAAAGAGCTCCTGGAATCGTTCCTGTCTTTGCACTTGAGGCATTCGGTCTTGTGATTCAGCTCTCCCTTGAATATCTAGACATAAAGATACATCAGAGGTTCAATACGTCTGTTCAGACTGGTAGTTAGAGTCTGATAAAGGACTGTGTTTTTTTAGTATCAAATACTCTCCTCCTGTAGACTTTAACACTCAAACCAGTCCTGTAGCATAATCCACATCTCTAATCTTTTGATCCTTATTAGAGGTGGAATGTAACTACATTTACTCCAGTACTGTACTTGTGTACAAATTATGTTTTATTTTATATTATAAGGTATCTGAACTCCACAATTTTTGGTAATTTTTCACTTTTTTCTTACAGTTTACAAGCCAAACAATTAATTAGGGCTGCACGATATGAGGAAAATATGCGATATGTGATAACATTGTTGAATATCACGATATTACTTTTGAAAAATAAACAGATATTAATAAAGTGTACTCAGTTCTGCATTTCTGCTGCTTTCAGTATTCTGCTAAAATACAACAAATTGCTTGTTGAATTTAAAACAAATGAATAGAAATCATGTTCAACATTCTCTTATTGAAAATACAACAATGAATTGAATATGAAAGTTATATTTTAAAGTGCAGTTATCTACTGATATTCTCTTTCAACTAACACAAAAAATCTCTAGGTGTCTTTTGCGATATGTCGCAGCCTTTCGTGATGTGTTTATTGCACCAATCGATATCACGATGACGATAAAAAATATGATGTCTTGTGCAGCCCTACAATTAATGAATTGATCATTAAGATAACAAGCAGATTAATCCATAATGAAAATAATAATTAGTTGCAGCCCTATATGAAATTGTTAAAAAAAACAATTAGCTGCACTGAACAAACTAAAAGAGTAAAATGCTGCTATAACATTAATAGAAGAGTATTAATGTTCTAATGATACACTATATATAGTATTTATCATTAGATATACAAATCCCATGCTACACTATCCTATCTAAATGTAGTGATTTCTAACAAACAGAGTGTAAATTGTAATTTCCCCACTGGGGATCAATAAGCAGTATAAATAAATTATTATAAATTATCCCTACCTTGGCTGCCTCCGGACTGGTCCAACACAGGATCCTCTCAAAATACTCAGCAGCATCACGTTGCTCATATACTGAAAGAAGGAGTGAGGACAAAATGTCATTATAACATATATTCAGCCTCTCTGCAAGATATCAACACACAACCTACAACTACAGCAGCAGTGTGATGTCTCAAATCTAAACTTACCGTTCGTGATCCCCAGTTTGTTTATGACGTCATGCGTTTTGGCCATACTTCTCTGCAGATCACCAAAAAGTCTTTCCAGCTGTGGGTCGATGGTTGTTGAATCTTTACTGCAGCATCTGTGGCACAGTGAGAAGAATATCTGACTTTACTAAACTTGGAACCAATAAAGCACATTTCATATCCTATCTTAAGAGTTTTTTTTTCCAATGAACCTGTCTTAAAGGAATAGCTTGAAATGTGCTTGGAAGATATGCTACACTAAATTGTAGCATATTAACTAAATTGTCTTTATGCTAAGCTAAGAAGCTGCTGGCTTCATATTTATCGTACAAACATTAGAGTGATATCGATCTCTTCACGTAACTCTCAGCGAGAAAGCATTCCAAAATGTCAAACTATTCCTTTAATATACTGAAAAGAGCTTAAGAAACCATTTTGTCCGTTTTCATTTGAGCTGACCTGTCTAAAACTATAAAGACAACCATAATAAAGATGAAGTTACCAACCGTTTCACAGCCTCCCGGAAGTCCTCGGTCATGAAAAGCACCTGAAGCACGCTGTTCAAATAGCATGTCAGACCTGGACTGTTCAGGCCATAGTAATCTAAAGACATAACGGACACATAACTGCCACATTATCATAAAAGTCAGAAACATATGAAGCAGCATTCTTCAGTAGTCTCAGTTCATGTCACTTACCTGAGATAGTGAAGCTGTCTAGTTTCTCTCTGAACATTTCCACTAGGTCATAATTCATACTGATATCTTTTCAGTGAGAGTGTTGACATTTTTAGATGTTTGAAGGTTTTTTTTTCAGATGTATGGATTCAGCCTGTTGGAGCAGATAGATAGTACAGCAGAAGTTAAGAGACAGCAAGCAGGGACAAACTGTAAGGCTGCAATTTGGTATTTTTATGTGAACACACACTGCTTATAAACTAGACAGGTAGAACATGCAATCATAAACAACAAAAGAACAATGTTAAAAACAGCCAGAGGACAGGACTTACACATACTTTGATACTTTTTTGTTAGCTAATGTAGCTAATTATGATGGTAGAGGGGCATTTTATTTAATTAAACTCTATAAGGCTGGATGGCTAAGAAAAATATACTTCTCATGTAGAAATAGTTAATCAATTTAAAAATACTAGGAATATTGTGATAGCACCACTTAATTTTGATTAAGATAACATTCCCCCCCATCTGCAGGTGGTTAATTTGACTGTTAAATAGAAACAGCAACACGGTCTTAAAGTCTAATGAAATATCACCTACCTTGACACAGTGGTGGAAATTAATAAGTAGCCTACATTTACTTGAGTAAGTACATCATTTGAGGTACTTACACTGGAATATTTTCAATTTTTGCCACTACTCTATTACATTTTAGAGGGAAATATTGCACTTTTACTCCAGTAGGCCTATATTTATCTGACAGCTGTAGTTACTGGTTACTTGTCAGATTCAGATTTTAAATGTGCAGTAGCATATAAATGTTACATTAGCTCCACATCAACTAGATATAACAATAAACAAGCTTCTTACACAAAAATGTGTGATGATAATAACTCAATAATACATCAAGCAGGGGCCAATTTGCTGCATAACAAGTACTTTTGCTTTTCATACTTTAAGTATCTCTGTTATAAGATGATCTGTGTGTGTTGTAAAGCACTTTTGATCATCTGTGTTTTGTGTAAAGTGTTGTATAACTATAGTTGAGTTCAGTTTGTACTTCTACTTTAAATTAGAAATGCAGGACTTTTACTTGTCATGGAGTATTTTTAAACTGTGGCATTGCTACTTTCACTTCAGGTAAATATCTCAATAGCCTACTTCTTTCACCACTGCTTAAAACAAAAAAAAGTAAGCTACAATAAGATAAGAAGAAAAAAATAAACTCACTAAGTTGTAGCCACACCTACACTCTAGCTAACTGATCAGGTCCGGTTACACACGGTGACTTTTTGTTTAGTATATGGGAGGGTAAAACACGAGAATAGCCTACTCACCCTGTCTGATTATCCGACGCACTCCTGCAGTCTTCTTTCACTTTCGATACCAGCGAGAGGTTGGAGGAGGAAGATAGAGAGAGGAACACATAAAGCCCGACACTCACAGCTGAAATTACATACAGACCCCGAGTGTTGAATTTGATCAGAAACATCCTCCAGAGTTGCCTAATTTCAGCTGTGGTTGTTGTTTCCGGTTGAGCACAAGAATAAAAGGAAAGTCCTAAAGATTACCTAGAGACAAATTGTGACTCCAAGGTAAGACATAACTTCCTCTTATAAACTTACAAATCAACTGGTAATATGAGCCAGTTTAAAGACTTATGGTTTCATTATTGGTATAATTGGTTTCTTCTCCTAAATCAAAATTATATATTTGATTGTGTCTTTTTCTTGGTTAAGAGTCTATGTCAATCTCTTCATTATGTCTTTAATAGGGTAGAAATAGGCGGTGTGCAAAATAAACGTGTTTTGAGTAGCATTTACTTAGGTAAATAGAAGTAGCCTAAATTAAATTGTTAACTCGTTTAACAAGGTGTTTTTAGAACAGTGTTTTACTACAAATAGCCTACATTTAGTAGTGAGAGTGAGAGTGCCCGCTCAGTGACTCGGATTATGTCTTTATATCAGTTCAGTCACGCTGATGGATTATGTTCTTAACCGAAATGTTTGTCTTGTCAGTAGGCCTATGCTATTTGTCCAAGCCTACCTTTAGTTTAAAGGTTTTCAACCTATTAATAACATAGGTTTTAATAACTCAGTCAAATCTGAACAGTCATGATACACATAGCCTTACACATAGATTACCTACACTTCTTGTGCATGTCTTTATCGTAGATGTACTGTACATCGCCAATAAATGTCTAAAATCCGCTTAGAAATCCTATCCTAATGCTCCGTAAATCCGTATAACTCCAGTGTTTTCCTTCTGTTTTATAGTAGGCCTATTCCAGTGATGGCTGTCTGTAGCCTACACTCACGAGTAGCCTACATTACAAACAGAAACTGCTATTAGCTAATTCGGCATACTTTAAATGTCGCCAATTTTCCTAAATGTAATCAGGTTGTAGCCCCCAGCTACTGACTAAATGGCAACATCATACTTCATGTTTACATCTCTCAATGTCCCCAAATTATGGGAACTGTAGTTCCAAAATGTAAAGCATGATTATGCCTCAAATTGAATACAAAGAACAATATTATTACAAAATCCATTAATATAATCCTTTCATGTTGCACTATATTTTTGTCAATGTTAAGGTTCAGAATGTCCCATCCATAGATATAAATTATATCTATGGTCCCATTGACCTGGTTCTTATATTAAAACTGATGAAACCCCATGTCTCAGATTGTAATGATACTCATGATATTAAGTCTGTTAACTGGGATAAAGTGTACATTTATATCACATTTGTCAGAAATCATAGTGCCAAACTTTTTTCTACATAGGAGAATCAAAATGAGCATTCGGGGACAGGAACAGGTGGAGAAGAAGTACAACCCTCTAGATAGCACCCTGAAGATTGTCAAGAGGAAGGACGACTTGGATCCCATGTGTGATGATGATGATGACTGTCTCAGAGCAGAGATGTCCTGCGGCCACGCTGTCACTCCGGACTCTCTCACACTATGGTGTCGCAGCCAGCTGGATGAGGTATCTCGTGTCATTAAAACACAATTTCTTTGTAGGCCTATATATAATGCAATATACAGTATATAAAGCTTAAAGCAAACCAGTATGGGAGCCCTGTGGTTTTGCTCAAATTTCTTCATTTTCTTTATTGTTGGTATTCTTGTCCTCCCTTCTTTTTTTTCTCTCTCTCTCTCTCTCCACAGAACTGAGAAAAAATAAGTTTTGCAGAAACCCAACAGTGAATCTCTGTTTTCTGTAACCTAAACATCCTCTCCTCTTTGTTGCTTTAAGGGTAATTACAAATTCAGATGCCCTGCAGTGGTGGAGGGGACCACACAGTGTAATAAACTGTGGTCGTACCAAGAGGTGCGCAGACTGGCCGACTTGTCTGTCGAGGAAATGCAGCATTTTGAAGAGACCATGGCTCGCCTGGCTGCTGCACAATACTGTGAAATTCAGCCAGTAAGTGGACAGTGTTTTTTAGTCGCTCTGAATGCGGAGTATTTTTTATTCAGATATTTCAAACTACATTAAATGCACTGATTTTCAAATATTGTGTGTACTTTCCGGTCCAATATTTCCCTGTGCTGTTTTCCAAATAAGTGCCCCAAGTGCAAAACAAGTGTGGAGAGGAAGAATCTGTCCAACCTGTGTGTGCGGTGTCCCATATGCACAGCTGATCAGAAGAAGACCTACCAGTTCTGCTGGCAGTGTCAGAGGCAGTGGAAAGGTCCAGGCCCTCGGTCTGACCGCTGTGACAATGACGGCTGCATCAACGGGGACCTGCAGCTTCTGCAGACATGTAAGACCATCAGTCTGCCCGCGGTGGAGGGGGTCACCGACTGCCCCTCTATCCGAGTCTGTCCTACATGCGGCATGAAGGTGGAACATAGCCGACAATACTGCAAAAATATCAACTGTCCTCGCTGCCACATGGAGTTCTGTTTTGTCTGCCTGAAACTAAAGCGTGAATGTTGTAAGACCAGTTCGCCATATAAAATCTGTCCTAGTGGTGTGGCTCCTAGACAGACCTCTATCCCTGTGTGGCAGAGGAAGTGAAATGAATGGATTTGTCTGTACCAAATAAATAATTCAGCAATATATGTTTAAAGGTATTACTATTATATTATGCTACGACTCCAATAGACCAGGAACATATTTTTTAATTGTGGGCCTACTCTGCCACCTTCTGGCTGACTTTAAAATTGTACATGAAAAGAAGGTCTGATGTTTTGGACTGTGAAGTGTTAATGCCAATTAATCAATCAAGCACATGTATTGGGCTACTGATACTGTTACTAATAATAAGTGCTATATCTACAAAGTGAAAAAGCTTTTTGAAAAAGTTCATTTAGATTTCAGACATTATTTAGAAACCTTATTATTACTCTTAAAATATTTTCTTTGTATTGACATTTACAAAGTTGTTACTATTCTACTCCAACAAAGTATTTGCAATTACAGTTTTCCTTTCAGCTAATTGTAGCTACATGTAGTTGAAAAAGAAAATATGAAACATGAAAAATACAGCTATTATTCAAATAATAAATATTGGTTTATATTTAGATTACATTAGATTATAGTTGGTTTATACTTAGTTTACATTTGATTATTGATTGTCCACTGCAAATAATGTGCATGACTTTGCTAAATTCTAAATAAAATCTACCATTTTTTTGTATGATTTATTTCTCTTTCACATTAAAATTACCGTTTAGCCTGAAAAAAAACAAAAAAACAAGCCATCAAAATCAAAGATTCTTTAAAAGTGAAAGTTTGTATTGAAGTTTTAAAAGGTAGTGTTTGCTACAGATCAGTGTGATCCTCTGGGGCAGTGTGGATCTGGACCTTGCAGGAGCAACATTTCCTGAGAGACAGCAGGGCTGCAGCCAGAAGACACACAGCAGCAGTAACTCCGAGCACCGGGGCAGCAGGGAGCTCTGCAGGGAGTCTGAGGGGGGACCAGCTCCAGGTCTGGGATGAAGTTAAAGTCTCATATGGATCACTGACCAAAAGGCAATAAAGTAAGGTCAGTATGAGTTACAGGTTATAAATCAAGAGGGTTGCGTGTTTAAAGTGGTACTTGCCTTGAGATAGAAGCAGGAAATGTATTGAGAACGTCTGAAGGGGGGGTAATGTCAGCGTACACACATAACCTCCTGTCAGGGCAGTGAACTAAACCCTGGTATCCTTTTATCTGACGGTTAAAAATGACAAAGACAGAATAGATAATATGATTCAAATTCAAATGAGAACTGGGTATCTGTTTGATGCTGCATGTAGCATTTTCAAACATCAGTATATCATTGTCACATCAGTTGTTATAAATTATTAAAGAGCTTGTTTTTAAATCACACTGAATCTCCTCTATCTAAAAGGTATTATTTCAGTCATCAAGTCACATTATAGTAGTCGGTACTTTACTTTCCCTATGTGAGTATTCAGTGTTTTCTTCCAGTAATTTGTTTAAAAGGAAGGTATACTTTCAAATACCTCACACTCAGTGGTATGTATGAAAAGTACCTCTCAAAAACTTTACTGATTTATACTGCAGTTACATAAGTTGTTGTGTCATGTTACCTGAATATTGTCCCCTGCTGGACAGTCCATCCATTCAGAGCCAGACACCTGGATTTGGTACCGGTTCAGGCCAGTACACCTGTGTCTGTAACAACGTCCCTCCACAGAGCTGCTGAGTTCCGTCTGCTTCTTAAAGAAAGACAAGTGGAGAATGAAGAACTTAATGTTAAACAAAAGGAAAAACACAGGTGGCATTATTCACATACATGCACACACAAACTCACCTGTCTGGTCAGGCTGGAGAAGAAGCAACGGCTGTGAACACTAAAGATCTCCCCGCTCCAGTCTTCGTCTCTGCCATTTTTCTCTATCCAACATTCACTCTGAAGAACGAGAGAAGAAAAAAGTAAAAAGGTGAAAATGTGGTGTAATGTGCAATGGCAACAAGGTGCCACATATTACAATGGAAGGCAGAAGAAATAGAATTTACTCCATATTCCTGCTTTACAGAACTGGAAAATTGAAAAGTCCAGTGTAGAGCAAGGATGTGAAGAATGTATATAATTTTTGCCATTATTGTTATATATATTGTTTGGTGAACAGGATTTGAAGGGAAATCACATGAGAGGTAATAAAACGTACTCCATTCTTGAAGGGTTTATACACTCGACATCCCTCCAAGTGTTGATCAGTCTGGCACCCCCCCTTGTGGAGGTGAAGATAATGACACCCAAATCCACTGAGAAGAGAGAATACTGCAAACATTAGTGCTGGAAATGTAGGATGAAGACGAAAAGTGACCCACATTCCATCTTAAAAGACATAAGTTGTTGTGTAGAATATGTTGTTATAAATCTACCTGCCGGTGCAGAAAAAAGATGAAGACTTGTTCCGACAGGTTGACAGGGAACCAAACGTAGCTCCTTCACCTATTAAAAAAAACATATTCAACTTATCTTATCAAGCTGATTTAATTAAATTGCAACTGTAGCTGGTGTGTGTCTACATTCTTGTAATTGCTTTGTTCTTTTATGATAATGATCATGCAGATTTGACATGTATTTATATGTTTAGACTTAATATCTCCATCTTTCCTCACCGTCTCCCCAGACTAGACTCTGTGCCTGGTTCAGATCAACAGTGTACCAGCCCGTATCCTGTAATGCAGCCAAGGTGACCGGGTCGATCCGGACTGTGGTGGAGTCCCCCAGCACCGGTGCCATGATGGAGCCCTGCAGGACCCGGGACTCCCAGTGAGAGGACACTCTGCCTGGAGCAACATCCTGAAGAAAGAAAGTGTAAAACATTTAAACAGAGCGCATGATGAATCTTAAAAAGAGTTACGTTGGAGCTGCTCAGTACCAGGTTCTCTAGCGGCCCCCCTAGCTCAGGGTCAGTGGAGGCCAGGTGCTTCTGCAAGGCGGAAATGAGGGATGGGGTGTAAATCCTCATCTGGCCCGATCCATCAGAGTGACTCACTTTGCCTCGAGGAGAACAGCCATCACCCACTGCAGAACAACTCACAGAAAAACACATTAGAAGAACCATTTTCTAACCAGTGCATATGATCTTTAATGTGTAGTAGACTCAATGCATCATTACTTTAGTCAAGACATTACATAGGATTTGGCTAAGATGCATCATCTGTTTTTTGTGTTTATTTCTCTCTTTTTTATTGTTGTGTATTTCTTTTTTTCTACTTTTATTTACCAGATTGTATTTAATTGTTGGGCTGTAATTTAAGCTTAAATTACATCTGTATAATGTAACTTGTTTTCTATTTGCAACGTTTTTGTCTGTCTTACTTTTGTTTTCTTATCCAGGCCTTCCACTGTTGCAAAAGAGATTCTTGATCTCAAAGTATAAAAGTACAATAAAAGTAAGTTAAAATTGAATGCCATGGTCATATGCTGTGCAAAATGTAAAGCCTCTTAAGCCAAACTTGTGATGTGTGATATTGGGCTATATAAATAAAAGTGATTTGAGTAGTAGTAAATGGGTTTTTTAGGTTATCAATGTCATTGTTTTTTAACCATAATAAACACACAAGCCACAAGTAGGTTCAGCTGTCCCAGAATCATTTTACATTTTTTTTACAACAACATGACAAATGAGCCAATTACACGCTACCATATAGTAATGTAATACCACATACAGTATTAAAAGTTTGAAACAGTGACATAGAAATATCAAAATGTGTTTAAAAACCTTGAGAATTGGATGAACAGTCTCTCCAGGTGTGGAAGAGCTCTTTAGAGAAACCAAGTGCATGAAACAGCTCATGGATGATAGTCTGGAAAACAGAAGACCACACAGCCTCATTATGACCTTTTTAAAAAAAAATCTTTTTCATCCTGCGGCTGCTTGTCAGAAACAACACTTCCTATATTCCTACAGTGACATTATTTGTTTTATTTGGGGTCATCTGTCATTTTTAAAACACATTTTAAAACAGACAACATTTTATAAAACTGCCTGTAAAAAAAAATAAGCCACAAATATTATTAATCGTACCTGTACAATAGCCTGGTGGCTGTATGTGGCTCCTGTCAGACTGTCCCTGCAGATGACGACCACCCCGGCCACAGGTCGTCCATGAGTGTCCGTCTGACAGTGGACAGCGTAGGCCAACACATTAGGCTGGGGTAAAGAGGACATAGAGGGTACTATGAGGAAAGTAACAGCAGTGAAACAATTTAACATACAACACTTCTTAGATGTGTTTGAATATAAAAGTTGTGAATGTTTTCAGAGGCTTCTGAGGTCTTCGTCACCTCTGCTCTGCACTTGTCAGTGGCCTGCGTGTGGAGGTACAGCAGGAAGTCAGTGTCGGGGAGTCCAGCCCCTTCAGGACAGAGCTCAGTCCTGCGAGGTGAATCAGCCTCTTCGTAAATATCACATCCAGCCAAATGATCATCTGGGATCTGTTGAGAACCGGACAGCAAACAATGCTTGATATATTTGGTAGGCCTACTGGATTTTAAGTACAGGTACATGCTGTATACGTTTACCACAGGAATACAATAATAAAACAATTATTTAGACTGATACTTGCCGTCACATCCAGACAGGTCTCAGTTCTGTAGTTGTTATTGGCTCGACCACACCTGAAAGAAGAAAACTGTAGCTTTTTAAATTCATGTTTTATTCATTCATGTCTCCTTGATTTAAAAGTGCCTAGTGAAAGGGGAAAATATGGGTGTTCAAATACAAACCTACTATACATTCTCAATGTCTTTTAGCAAAACATTTAGTGCTGATATTCACTTTACCTCGTTTCCCTTGATTCTGGTGATTTTCAAGTTGTAGCACAAAGTGATGTTTACAAGATTTTCTATAATCTAAGAAAGTTGTACAACTGATTTGTAAAAAAAGAATTTCAGTTAATTTGGAGAAACTGTATCATCATGAAACTAAATCTCACAAACCTGTTATAAGTGATCATTGTAAAGAAGATAATCTTAAAGATAGAGCAGATTCACATCTGGCCAAACATACAAACTGTGTACACACCTGTTGTAGTTAGCAGAACTTGAATTCCTCCAGATAAACTTGCAGTATTTATTGATGTCTCTGCTGAGCAGCAACGGACCCGATACTCTGTTCACTATGGGAACAGTTTATAATAGTACAGGTTAGCCTGTGTGTGTGTGTGTGTGTGTGTGTGTGTGTGTGTGTGTGTGTGTGTGTGTGAGACCTGATAGTAAAGAAGACACCATCCTCACAGCCTCCTCCACCGCTGCTTCCAGCCTCTCTTTCTCAGCCTCTGATAGGTCGTTGCTCTCTGTCGGAATCCAGGTCCGGATCCTAATTGGCTGTGGAGAGGCAGTAGTGGGCAGGGCCATCTTTCTCAGGCTTCTCCTCTGTGTCTGGCCACGCAGAGGTGATGCCCTCTGTTCTGGATGATTGGTTTGTTGGCCAGAGGTTCCAGCCTGGGCTCTAAGTCTGGGCTCGTTGGGTGGGCTGTCTGGGTGGATGGGTGCAGCTCGGACCACCCTGGCCTGAGCCTGAACCTCGTCAAAGATGCACTTCTGCAGGGCTCCAGGGAGCTCAACCACCACCATTAACACCAACATCCCCACCCAGAGTCTCTGGGATGGAGGTAAAACCATAATTATAGCAGAGACCTATTTCAGGGTCACACAAGGATGATTAGTTGTTGTTTGACATTTTGGATGAGGAGCTTTGCTAAGCTGCATAATATATTCAATCAAAGCAAGTTCATACTTTGTGGTCATAAATAAATGCATTTTATTTTATAAAGTAGCCTATTTGGATAGATAGTAGAAATGCTGAGGACAATGAGGTGACCTGGAAGAACTGTATACCACCATATATGTGTGTGGAGAAAGCATTTAGACCTTCAAGTTGACAAATAAAACTCATAATATAAATATGAGTTTGGGGGAACCTGAACTCAAAGTATCTCAGTATTTCTATAATTTGGGCCAAAACTCTGCTTATGGCTTGTGAGTAATGTTAAACCATTAATGCAAAGATGACTTTTCCTAACTCAACAGAAAATATCAAACTAAATGCAGAACATGTGAAATGCTACTTTTATTTGTCCCTAAACATAAATCAAGAGGTAAGTGCCAACACCAAAGGCACAGAACATCGGTCTGTTTAGCTAACTGATTTAACAGCCTAGGCCAGAGATCTTCAACAGGGGGTCCGGGACGCCTAGGGGGTCCTCAGAGTCACTGCAGTGGGGCCTCCAAATTATTGTTAAAAGTCTTTACATGAATCCAACATATTATCAGCAAATATAAATCCCCACTGATGACGGGCTTACTTGCCTATAGGTAACACTGTCACTAAGGTAGCCATCCACAGGTACAGTGAATCCCAAAGATTCACTGTACCACATTTATGTTGAGAATTAAAATATTTATAAAATCATGCCAAAAATTATTATTTTGATAGCTTAGTATTCTATGCACTAAAAAGGTATGTATAAAGGCTTCCAACTTCATTTTATACAATATATGTAGTAGGGGGTCCCTGCTCCACCTCTCTCTCAGTTAAGGGGTACTTGGCTTAAAAAACATTGAAGACCCCTGGCCTAGGCCTATTGTATATCACATTTTTAAGCACTAGTCAAAATGGTACAGTTATGTCTAATTACATACATACCTCAAAGTAGGATGCCTGAATTCTACACATATGGAAATATAAAAAAAAAAAGTTTTCCATTGTTGTCCAATCCAAAAGTTATAATGTGCAGATTTTGGCATGTGAGCTAAAACTTTAAATGGCTTTCTGAGGAATAGGCCCATGCATCTGCTAGAGCAGCTGTTAAATATAAACCGGATGTCAGCTCCAACAATCTCTTTCCTGAAACATTAATCAATAAGTCAGAAGTATTCATTATAATTACCTTGCCATGACCACGTAGTCTCATTGCTCAATGGCAAACAGCTTCATTTTCTCTGCATTCGCCTTTTATTCTGCACACCGGAGTGATGATCTGAACTTCTGCCTTTCTTTGAGAACAACCACTGAAGAGCTCTCTCAGGACTCTGTGAATCTCCATAATACTTTTGAATACAAAGCACAATGCAACGAATCGGTCATCTCTGTTACTGAGGTGTCAGGTGGTTTTACTCACCTCACCCCTAACACACACATAAAACAGAATACTCGACACCTAAAAGTGCAAATTGTTTAATCTCAGCCACGTTTACTTATATACAGTGAAGTTGACCCTAATAAACCATAAAATCACTTTCTCTCTTATTTACCTCATTACATTGCAAATTTCAAACTTCTGTCTACTCCACATTGACCCTAATACATTCAACAAAGCAAAACTGAAGAACTGAAGAGAAAAGAAAAGAAAAAGAAATAAAAACACCATCAAATGTACAATAATACAAATGGCACACCACAAGTCTGTTGTGTCAAAACGTAGCAGAATACGATTGATTCCCCTCAAGGGTTGAAGATTCAAGTTGAGGTTATTTTGTGAATTTAGGGCCCCTTTCATCACTAGGGCGCCTCATCTTCCCGTGCACACTACACAGACACACATCCTAAAATCAGGCACCAAAGAGATTGTCTTTTGACACATTTGCTTTTGTAGATTACATACATTCACTTGGGAAATGTACACAAGTGTGTACTCAAAACACACAGTGATGTTGCAACCAGTGTGCACTAAAATAGGGGTCCCAATAAGTTATTGCCAGCTTGCAGAGTACATGCGTTTTTTTTCACCTTTTAATAAAGCTACTGATGTGTCGATGCGTGCTATGATGTGAGAAAACATGTGCCTCTGTGTGTTTTGGTGTGCAGTGTGTATTTCAGGAACCATCTACGGGAAACTCCTCAAAAGGCACTTAAATAGGGGAAAATATGTTTCTTTTTAAAATTATCTGTGATATAATTATCACGGATAATATAACTGGCTCGAGACTGGATGCAAGTGGCAGAAGTATGTGGAGATAATCCACAACTGCAAACAAACTCCACTGTCAATATAAGACTAAAATGCATACACACAGTTGCAGTCATTCAAACACAATATTTTCCATCAAGTTATCTAAAAACTAATTATTTAGCCTCAGTTTCTGGATAGGGAAGATTCTTCTGTGCAAAAGTTTACTTTCGATGTGCAGCCTAGCATTATTAGCATAAGTGTACATCCAATACTCACCTACACCTAGTGTCAAACATACAACAGCCATGTTTTTCGTCTAAAATTTAAACTTTCTTAAGGAGGTCTTTTAAAAAAAAAAAAAAAAGGTCAAACATTTAATTCCATATGTCAACATATCCCACTCAAAGCAATTTCCAAAGGCACCAGACTTGCACAGTGCGGGTGAGTCTCGCCGTGGGCCACTCCTGTGCTTAAGTTCAAACAAATGTGGAAAGACTGGGTTTCAGTTGTGAGTAAAGGAGATAAAGGAGGGGTGTGGGATACTGTGTTGGTGAGGAAGCCATTCAGGTGAGCATGGGCACATCATCCTCTGAAGTGGTATCTTCAGACAGGGGGATAAGCAGTACCTCGTCATCTGAAGAGGAGGATGAGAAAGAAGGAGAGGCGGAGAGGGGCATGGAGTTGGTGGAGGAGGAAGAGGGCGAGGCTCTGAAGAGGGAGATACTCAGGCCCAGCGTGTGGAAGATGGAGGCCAGAGAGGGGCTGCTCGGGGGGACAGGGACAGGAGGAGTGTGGGGAGAGACGGGGCTTGGAGCTGGGGGAGCGTACGGAGGTGGTGGGGAAGCGGCAGGCAGCAGTGGCACCGGCAGTAGAGGAGGCGGTGCTTCCTGCTGCTGCTGCTGCTGCTCTGACTGCGCCAACAAGCCAAGTTTCTGACGCACTGGCTGGTTGACCGCCTCCACAGCCGACGAGGAGCTGGTGGGAGTGGAGTGAGCTGGTTCCTGGCCAGACGGAGCGGCGTCTGACTGCTGTTGGCTGGAGCTGGACGCCTGACTCGGCCTGGACGGAGGTCTGGGGATTAGACCCCACCTCCTCATGCGGCGAACAGCCCGGCGGATGAATCGGGGCCTGCGTCTGCGGTGTGGGGAGGTGGCAGCGTCCTGACGGAGGAGCTGGAGGATTCCCCTCAGAGAAAGTGACGAGGTCTGACAAGGAGGAAGGTGTGAAGAAATGGATTGGAAAAGAGCAAATCAGTTAAAAAAAAAACTTCTACAACTCTTGCTCTATATCCTTAAAATGGTCATACGATCATTTGAAATACCAAACATGGTATTCACAAGTCTTTTATCCAAGTTTAGAAAACAAGTAGATAGCTTGGCCAAATCCCATCAGAGCTGGCTTTGTTTTATGCACTTAATTCCTCCGCCTCCACTACCTCAGCTGTCCTCACCAACTAATAATAAAGCACCTCAGTGTGAACCTGAATGGTAACAGCACATTAGCTCTATCTTAACACTCTTCCAACTTCAGCCCACAGCCTGCTGGGGATTAATATGGATGCTAAAGTGGACGGCATGTCTTAAAGGGTTAAAAACGGGACACTGAGGTTAAAGATGACAGACAAATTGTATTCGTATCAGGAAATAATTTCTTAGAAATATGTAAAAACTAGGAGCCAATGTGAAAAGAATATGCCCAAAATGTTGCAAGCTGTAGCACTTGACAGGTTGCTCTAGTGTAGACCACACCAGGAGCTCTAAAAGTATCAGCTGACCAGTAAGAAAACAACAACACTTCAACACTGTGCATGTGCGTTTGTGTGGTGCTCTTTCCTCTCACCTCATTGGGGTTTTCTGTGGGGAAGTCCTCCACTGGGGGGATGATACCCTGTGCAATCAGCTGACCGTAGGAGGGAGGAGCCTGCTGCTGGATCAGCTGCGCTTCCTGGCGGCTGATTGGCGCAAACAAGCTGCCAGACACAAACAGACAAATTAAGATGCATTCACACACACACACACACACACACACACACACACACACACACACACACACACACACACACACACACTGTGCTTTCAACTGTCAGCACATGTTGGTTTTTGTTGAGAAGCCCTTGAAAGATGTATATACAGAATACAGTCACATGATACATTTATTTATCTTTTATATCTACCTTTTACATTACACCAACATCTCACACCATACATTGTTTTTGTTATAGGATAGTTTTCACTTCATAAAGTTGCTGTACTTAGTTAAAATGTTTAGTTTTCAGAAGAGAACACACAACATAACCTACTTTGGCTGGAACAAATTGCAGGTGGGAAGCTGACCGTTTACAAATAAAGAGTATGGACTGTACTGGCTGTGTTGTTGTGAGATATTCTGGTACATGTACGTCACAAGAAATCCCTACTATGCTGCTCCAAAGGAGCAAAATGATATTCCAAAAGCCTGGAAAGCAAAAAGTTTGATAATTGCTAAAATCAACAAATACGTTACAGCATAACTGGACGACAAAACAGTTACCTGTACTCCCTGGTCCTGAGCGAGTACAGTTTACAGGTGCAGCCCATGGCAATAACTAGCAGAAGCCCACAGACGAGGCTGCCCACTGTTGCCGCGGTGATGACCTTGCGGGGCAGGATGACCGTGCAGTTGAGCTCGTCTGTTCCGTCCTTACAGTCCACCTGGCCGTCACAGCGCCAGCTCTCAAACACACACCTGCAGATGGGACAATGGGCCGCTTGTGTGTTAGTGTCCAGGAATAACTCAAGTGAGAGATTCAGTTTCACATGAAGGTGCATTCTTAGGCGTGCGTTATGAAGCATTATAATAAACCACATCATTGTAAACCAGCCTAAACGCACATGACGGAGTAAATCAAACGTTGGATTTTATTCAAATATTGTTTATCATTGCAGTGTTGTGGCTCTTGAAGGAAGATGGTGTCTCTAATAGTTTTTATTATATAGTAAAGTTCTGCTTTTTGTGTTATATTTGCTTTAAATGGGTTATATAAGAGTTCCTAAGTTTATAGATATACATTTATTATGCTGAATCCAACAATACACTGAAAATTGAATGATAAGGTATATTGTCAGTGCTTATTTTTGGAAGAATTGCAACACTTCAACAAGCTGAATATGCGGTGAAGTGCACAGGTGTTTTTTTAAATCATAACACCCCAAGATAATGTTCATTTTACTAAATTCGTACACAAACCTTAACCCACAAAATACACAGAATTTAAGCCATCCGACACTCGTATGGTCACATTTCTGCCCGCACCCTCTGACTCACACACTTGCGTTATAACCAAGACACACCCAGCACTTATACTTAACTAACCTGACCACCAGACACAAATCATTTAAGCTCATTTGGCAAAACAATCTATATAAAAACAAAACGATAGCAGCTGAACAGCCACTAAATAGACCTTGACGAGAGACAGCTTTGCTTCGTCAGCTGCTGCTTCCAACATTAAGCCTCAATCATTAACTTTTAAGCTGAATTGGATGAGAAGTCTTAGTGGTTTGAAAGTTCAAAAACAAGTGAGAAAACTCGATCTGCTGATGAAGACTGTGTGACACGATCCAAAGCTCTAGAACAGCTTCTAATGGACCTTGAGGTGAGATTGTTTTGTCAACTGCTGTTCCCAAGGTCAAGAAAAGAACATAAATGAGACAGCTGTCCTGTCTGACCCAGAGAGATATAAAAGGTTTTCAGTCTCTCACACACACTAACCTGTCGCTGTCACAATGAAAGGTCCCTGGCTGACACACGGTGCAGTCCCTCTCGTCGCTGCCATCGGCACAGTACAGCTGGTAGTTGCATCTCTCTGTCACTGGGTAGCACACCGGTCTGCCAGCAAAGTGACTGGATGCCACCGCTTTCTGCCCTGCCACTCCGCAGGCAAACTGGTTCAGACTGCAGCCCCTGCAACCCTCCTCGTCCTTCCCTGTTTCGGGACAATCCCATTTCCCATCGCAGCGTTGCTCCTGGGTAAAGCAGCCTCCCGCTGCTCCTCCACACCGGCCCTCCCAAGGGGGGCAGTAGGTCCCGACATGGAACGTTGCGTTAAAGCCGCTCCCCTCCGAACCAGGAAGAGTCTTGTATGTCATTGACAGCAGGCCAGTATGGGATTCAACTTGGACTGATTTGTAATTAGAGACGCTGGTGATCTGTCAAGATGCAGAAAGGGCACATCATGTTACCAAAAGCTCTTTTAACATAATGTTTTTAAAAAGAGTTATTATGTAGACTAAACAAATAAAATAAATGTTTGGATACATTATCTTAGTTAAAGAAACTCACAATTTTAATAACTTCTCCTTTGCCTTGCTCTCTGTTGTACACAGTGAGTCTATCCCCGGGTCCCAGCACCAGCTGCTGCAGGTCTAACCTCAGTGGCCTCGAGTCCTGAGGGTCCAGAGTCCAGACACAGAACAGTGCGGGGCCCCGAATGGCTGGAGGGGAGAAGGTCCCATAGAAGGTCTGGAGGAGCCCTCCGCAGGGCCACTCAATGGGAGTGGGCGTCACAACGAGCTCCCTGCGAGTCTGAGGCTGCTCTCGATCCACCTGGGCCTCCACCATCTCCCTCTCCTCCAGCAGCGCCCACACATCAGACTCAGAATCTGCAACATAATGTCTATCTGGGTCCCAATATGGGTTCTTCTCTGTATAGGTCTCTGCTTTGGCCTCCTCCCCTGCCTGCGTGCTGCCGTACTTTGGGGGTTCTGTGGTCTCCACTTCTGCATCACAGCCCTGTTCATCTGTGCCGAGGCCAGCACCTTCCCCGAGACACTCCACCTGGCCATTACAGCGCCAAGAGAGAGGAAGGCAGCGACCCCCCAGACACTCAAAGGATGTTACTGGGCATTCACCAGAGTCTGGAGGTGTAGAAACACAAGGGATAAAAGATATGAAGAGAGGAATTAGATTTTGACAAGAACTGGAACTTGTAACAAAAATGCAAAGCCATATGTAATACTGTTGTACTTATTTCCTAAACTACAATATTTCTATGTGATACACCTTGATTCTTTCCTTGACAAGGTAGATGAAGACACAGGGCTCTAGAGTGCTACCAATTTGGTCGCATATGCGACCAAAATTTCTAAGGGTGCGACTAAGATTTTTCCTAGGTCGCACCGGTGCACCTAACGTCCTTGCATCCGCTGCCTCTCCACTAACGAAGCGATGTCGTTTATATCGATATGGTTTAATGTTGCGTTACGTGACCCATTTCTTCTGTAAAGCCGTGCCTGTGTTTGGATCTCTCCTCCGCGCAGCCCCGCCCCCAATCTCTCACACACGGCTCACCTGCAACATGGAGCGACACAGCGCCGCCGGTCCAAACTGCTGACATTTGTCTACAGTTGTAATTGTTATTAACACAGCTGTATATTAAGTATGAGAGGGAAACCTGTATTGGTACCAGTGTTTCCACTGGTAACTCTCTTATTGCGGCTGCCACGGCGAAAAACACAGAAGAAGTTATTGAATGTAACTAACTTCAGTTCGTTGAGTAATAGCATGTGAGACGGAGCCTGCTGGACCTGGGCGAGAGATGTGACCCATGGCCACATTATCATAGTTCATAAAAATGCAGCGCAGCCAGGGACGATACAGACATTTCATACACAAAACGTGTGCAACGCCGCTGACCCGGCAAAGCGCATTCGACCCGTGCTGGACCCATTCATAATGAGTCAGCCGTCACTCTGCGAGTAGCATACGCTTCAGTCCATCGCACTCCCCCTCTCCCTATATGAGCTACTGGGCTATCCGGGTCTGTTATTGTTGTTGAAAACAAGTGAAGGAGCTTTCTCAGAGATATATATTTTTTAATATGGCTATAGGCTATTTATTTCAGATAATTTACATGTGTTGCAGAATTTTCAAATTGAGCAGGAAACCCTGTCTTTGCATTTTATTTTAAATCACATCTGTTTTAATAAAAGAGCTTGTGAAAAGTGGCTTTGACTTAAAACTGAACACTTAGCCCACTTTGTAAAAATATATATATTAGAGATAGAGATATATATTGTGTATCGCCATTCAGCCGAAAAATACAGAGATAATATGATAAAATGATAAGAATCAGTGTGCTGGGCCCAGTTTGGAGAATTTTGATGCTAGGAAGTGTGGCAAACTAGTTTAGCCAAGGCCAAAGGGGAAGAAGGCCAGATTACAGGTGTTGGCCATCTGAGGGGCATTTGACAGCAAGGGGGGACCCGCTATAAGACTTTGAGTACAGTATAATTGTGCTTCAAATAAAAAAAAAATGTACCAACTACTTATTCTTGTTTAAAATAATTGACATAATATATATATATGAATGTATATGGAGCGTGATAAAAAGGTGACCTTGAAATTGTGGCATTAATGGCGACGCAAGGAAAAATTTGGGTGCACCTAAATTTTGTGCTGGTGCACCTAAATAAAAAAAGTTAGGCGCACCAGTGCGACCAAGGCAAAAAGTTAGTCTGGAGCCCTGAGACAGCACAAATGTTTAAACAAAAGATGTTAAGAAAGAAAAAAACACCATGCTATCATACCTCTGGCGTAGTTCAACAGAAAAGACGACACAGGGAACAGATGTGGAAGGAAGTGGTGCATCACTGTAATATTTCCCCCTGGGAACTCCATTGGTTGCGGCAACTTGGAGCCACAAAGGACAAGCGGCTCGCCGCCAGCTGATGATTTTATAGACACCCATTCCTTCCTACACCGTACTGAAAACTGGGAAAAGCTAAGAAAAGGATTTAGAGTAGAATTAGTGAACAACCTTTCTTACATAAAAATACCAGTGAAGAGGCAGCATTTCTGCAACAAAACAAATAAGACAAAATACGATCGGCATTTGCCACACAACGCTAGTTATTCCTTTAATCGCTAGGTGTATTAGCACATGCTGCAAATCATCGAATGGCAATATTGGATGTTTACATGATTTTGGTATTAAATGTAATCAACTTTCTTCATCTGTCAGATATTTATTTTGCTGGATTAGCCACAAACATCTTCTCAATTGGTTTTTATTAATACTGCCCACTCCTAGGCCATTCATAAAATTACATCCCGACCACAGAACATGATCAGGCAAGATCACGGTCCCTAATATTTTCTATGTAGTAAAGACATTCAATACTTTGCACAGCACATATCATTGTCATATTTACATTGAATTTAGTTCAATTGAGTGTATCATTATCACGGATGACATCCGATTTACAGCAAATAATTGTATCTGGTATTTTAAATTTCCTCAGTGCCTTTACCTGAGAACAATAGGTTCTCCTTCCGAACCCTCGATGATCCAGCAGTCATAGGTAGAGCCGAAGCGGTAGGACCAGCTGTGGTAAGCAGAACTCGTGATCTCTCCCACTTTACTGTCCAAGACTTGGAGGGAATGCCCACAGCGGGCTGAGGGACAGCAAGACAGAAGAGCAAAGGTTAAGAAGCCACATTTTTTCACAGTTCTTCTTTTTGAAGCTTAAAGTGTTGGCGTATGGCGTTAAACCTATGAGGTGTTGAAGAAAATGTCAGCAACATGATTATTTTTGCTTAAACCTTAATTTCACTACACCAATTCAGCTTAATGTTATAACACTACAGTTTAAAGTAAGTGCTTGGAGAAGATGTGTGGAACAATAACAATAAAGAAGTACTGTTCAATATGATCTGCCCATGCTAGGTTAGAGAGAAATATTTAACCAGAATGTGACATTGAAAACCTCTTCTTGGTCACAACATGAGATAAAGTGCTGACGAGTTTGTCTCCTTACCAGCGCAGAGGGCAGGCTTAAAACGGCTGCATGCTGCAGATAAATTGAGCGAAAACAGAATGAGTCAAGCAGGTGTTTAATCACCATGGCTGTCCAATCATAAATGTTGTGTGAACGAAGTGCAAACATGGCCTTTGCTTGATAGACATTTAAAGTAGGCACCTGAGATAGATACACAGTCAAATACACTGAACAGTGTGTATTCACTCACCTGTTATGGTGAAAACTAGGAGGGCACAGAGGTTGTAAGTGACGGTCATTGTGGTAATGCTTCTCCGCTAAAATGTTGGAAACTATATAAAAACTGAAGACTTTAAAAGGGTAAAAAAAAATGTCAGAGAAGCGCCATTTTTGGAGGCTTGTTCAGGAAGACTTCATCTGTAAAGTGAAAGAAGAGAAGATGAACGAGAAGCGTGTTAATTTGGTTGTCAACCATAAAACAGCCTCATAATGTTATTACTCTACTGCTGTGGCAACAAATAAGCCAGCTAACACATCAGAACAGTTCATTTGATAGTCATGATTAGGGCGTAAGCGTTAAGTTGACTCACTGATTGGTAGAAAATAAATTGTCAACATTATGATAATTTAATAATTTAAGTAGTCATTTCAACAACAACAAAATGCTTATCAGTGGGCGGGTTGGCTCAGTGGGTAGAGCAGGTGCACATATATTTAGAGGTTTATGCCTCGACGCAGAGGTCCAGGGTTCGAGTCCGACCTGTGATGATTTCCTGCATGTCTTGCAAGACAATTTCTACTATTTTTGTGGACCAAACTATTAGAGAATAAGCAGAAAATGTACCGATAATGGAAATAACTTACTTTGCAGTTGCTGTCAATTATAAAGACCTCAGTGTAAGTGTTCTTATCCTATTTAAATACAATTACCTTGACTGTTTATTGATTTTGTAATCTTCCTATTTTTGTGGCACTTGGTTTCAGCCTAAGTGCTCCTACTTTAAACATTTTAAAGATATATTTATCTGATTGATTGAGTCGAAACTATTTTACAGGGCAATAGATCTGGCCACAAAAAGTGAGTGAGCATTGATATATATACAGTAATATTAATAACTGTTATATATCCGGGCAGGAAAACAATACATGCCTCTTGACGTTATTTTGATCTTGAACACCGTTTACTCACACACCCACACACACTTCCTTCCTATAATCTTCTCAACAATGACGCCTGAACGCTAGCATTTCAGAGACGAAATCCTCGCCACACAAATAGTTTCAAAGTATTTCTATTATTCCCATTAAAGTAAAACTATTAGGATATCGAGTACTTGTCAATAAATACATAATTTAGTCCCCTACAAGTTAAGATAATGTCCTGAGATAACGTTACGGGATAGTTTCGGTTTGAAGGAGAAGGAGGGGGCAGCTGCTCGCCAGCTTTAATAGCTAACGTTAGCTTCCTGGCGAGCTAACTGCTAACTGACTTCTGTCTTCGTTTAGACGCTTTTTCTAGGAGACGACACCACAAGAACATGTTTCCAAGCAGACCACGGATGCTTTAAGTACCTAAATAAATCACAACATGTAGGTCAGAAAAGGTAACAACCTAATAAAATGATTAAAAAAAGGGCTGGAACCGAGTACGTTACCATGTCTGTCGGCCTTTCTTGTTGATAAGTTCTGATCTACTTCCGTACATGTTAGCTCATGACAGGAGGGGCGGGGCTTAATTGTTTAGTTTGTTCCATTCATAAAACTTTACATTTTTGTTCACATAAACGTTTTACACTGAATCTTATCACAATAATGTACATTAATATGTCCTATATATGTATTCCTATAGGGCGGCTATATGTGTAAAAGGAGTTAGTGTGAAATGTTTCTTTCTAACACAAGGTGTCAGTGTCGGTTTGTACAAATATGAAATAAAATGTGGTAGGGACCTCCAGAGCTCTTTCCATGGGCAGCTCCCTCACTCTGATATCTCTCCATTTGTGCATGTATAGGTACTGAGCATGTGTGTGTAATTCAGGCCTGTGTCTAATGTGTGTAATAACAACAGAGTGAAAACATTGTCATTTCCCCTTGTGGGATTAATAAAGTTACATTACACTTCTACCCTACCACATTTCAGCATTGGAAGAAAAAATATCCTGATCCTTTAAGACATGTTTTAGGACACACAAAACCACTATATGTAGACTATGTATGTATGTATGTATGTAAAGGCTATTTAACTTATGTTCATTTACAAAGGATTTCAATACTTCTTCCAATGCTGTCTTGCTTTGAATATTAATGTGGGTCTGATCTGGTTTTTCTACTCACAAAGTGAAATTACCTCATCAATTCTTAAAATGACATACTCTTCCTCCCTCAATGAAAAATCCAGATATGGTTGTTTAAATATTTTCCATTTCAAATGGTTAACTGCGGGATGCAAGATGTCTCCTACTTCACTGTTAAGTCCATTCTCAGTGTTTGTGTGCTGGAGGTTTTAAGTTTCCATATTACACTTGTATAAACAGCATATTTGACCACGACTGGCTTCTAAACCAGTTGTGTTGTTACAAAATCCTCTTGTATGTCTACATTTGCAAAATATGTGTTTGAGTGTAGGGGAAGTAACAAAGTAACAATAATGCATTTTAAAAATACTGCAAAGGTCATGCATTTGCATTTTTACTTTGGGGCCTATACTAAAAGTAGGCCTACAGAAGTGTTTTTGGACAGATGTACTTACAAAATCAAAAGTAAAATAACAGAATGGTTGTAGTCAGTGTTATGTTATCATATTGGATCTACTGATGCATGCATGTGTAGCATTCTAATGTTGGTCAAGGTAATTGAATTAATTGTCATACAACTGTAGTTTGATCTAGAGAAATGCTTCAACCTTTATAAATTGATGATATGGTTTTGATAAAATGTTTGTTCCTTAAAGTCACTCATAACTAGAAGGCTATGACTTTTAATTAAATAAAGTTTTGAAGTTAAGAATTCTTATTACAGGACTTTTACTTGCAATGGTGTATTTTTAAATGGTGATATTTTTTACTTAAAGTAAAATGTCAGAGTTTCTTTGAAACTAAAAAAAGAGTCAAACTAAGTTAAGTTGTCTTTCATAAATCATTTCAAACAAAAGAGATAAGCATCTTTTCAAATTTGCCTATAATGTTTTCGAATTCCGGTTGGTAAAATAATATCTTTCTCTGTAACCTGGTCAGCCATGAAAAAAATGACGTCTGCACATCTGGAGGAGGACCCAGAGGAAAATCCATATCTCTCTCTCTCTCTCTCTCTCTCTCTCTCTCTCTCTCTCTCTCTCTCTCTCTCTCTCTCTCGTGACCACGTCCACACACGCTGGCTGCAGACAATCCTAGCAGAGGACAGGAAACCAAACTATGAAGCTTTAGGAAACACCAGCTGAGCATTTGTCACAGCTCACTGATGATTTTAACATTTTGTTCAATGTTTTCAACTCAGCTCTGACTTTGAAGGAGTCGCTTTTGTCCAGAAAAGCTGTCCGGTGCGCTCACAGTGTCCATGTGGATACCACAAAGAGTTTTGTGCCACGTTTTAAAAGCATAACGGAGTAGCATCGATCGATTTGTTTTTTAGTTTGCTGTCAGGACGGCGGGACTTCTGTACAAAGATTCCTGAACTTGTTTGGGGCAGTTTGCAGATAGAAGAATGCTGCCCCAGCTCCTCACCCTGGCCTGTGGTCTCTGCTGCTTTGGTTTTATCTCCGTCACTGCAAATGTACTAAAAGCAGAGGTATGTATAATAGAAATCATAATTCATTCACTTGAAACAATGCAAAGTGATACATACCGGAATTTGAGCAGATTTAAAGTGTGTCTAGCTGTTATGTTTAAACAACTTGAATTTGAAATGTTCTTTATTTTCTAATGTTGTTAATTGTTTACCAATTACAGTTTCTACAATATCCCTGAAAGGTATAGATGGAACGCCTAAGTTATACATTGATCATTATTTGATTGTATTTTTAACCCCTTATTGTAACACTAGTGTCTTTCTAATGTTTACTAGGTTTTCTCTAATCTTGCAATAGCAAGGGAGGAACTGTTTTTGTTCCCATGTTTATGCTGCCTCCCTGAAACACTGTTACAAGAGCTGTTTAAAACACTCCATCTGAGTAGAAACTGTAACAAGAGATGCAACTTCTTCCAGGGAAAAAAATGTCATGAGTCTAAAACTTTTGTGGAGGGGGGGGGGTCCAGCCATGCAGGGGCAGAAACCTCAGCTGAGCTGCTTTGTTCTGAGAGAAAAGGGTGTAGTGGTGGTACGGGGGAGGGGGTTAATGGTTTTCATCTGCCTGTGTAGACTGCACATAGGCCGGGAAGCTGGTCACAACAAGCCAGACATAAGTTGCTCCATCTGTAGATTGTAGGCTGTAGGCCTCAGGCTGTGACACCTGAGGCATAGAGACACTAAAGTGCAGTTTAGCCTTCAACTAAACAACAGATTTTGTCATTAGGTCCCATGCAGCTTTGTAAATGATTGGGTACGAGCAGTCTGAGCACCTCTGGCTCTGAGCCCATTTTACATTTGGTCTGTTGGTAGTTCTGGATGTCATAAGGAGTTTTGATGTGAACATTTAAACACCACATCCTCAGTGTTTAGTCACAATAAGTCATACTGCCAAGAACTGCACATATACAAGGGGTTTCTCTGTGAAAGAATGCACCACTAAAAGGTAGCTGTCACAGGAAATTGATTCACAGAGCAAAAAGTATATTAGCTACAACTGAGTTTAAGTTGAGTCTGTGCTGTAGTTCTAGGTGGACAGGATGCACGAAGGAGCGAAGGAGGACCTTAGTCACTGACCACAAGTTGCTGGCATGTGAGTCAAGCCAGACATGGTGGATAACTCAGAGAGTCAGACAGTTTATAAGACGCCACAGGCAGAACACACCGACAGTGATGGATGTCTGTAAACAAAGTGAGAAAACATGACTGTTTACAGCTGTGTATAATACCTCTAATATATATCACTTCAGTGCTAAACAGTGCAGGACTTAATGTGAGACATCAGATGAAGAGTGTCTCATGTTGTGTACACAGTGTTGTGATGCTGTCAGACATGGCACTCAGTCCTGATGCAGAAAGAGGATAAGAATTAATTATGGGTTCAGGATTACATCACCTGAGAGCTGGATATGAACCCTGTGATCAAAAGATAGACTTGTCTGTGTGTGGAGAAAGCAGACGGACAGCAAATATAGGCGAAACAAAAAAAAAGCAACAACTGAGTGACATAAATGTTTATTTAAAGTCGACAAAGCTCCTCTGGGGGGGGGGGTTGAGAAAGCAGAACTCTGACAGAGTAACTGAGTTTAGAGGAATTTTGTGGTTTATCAGTGTTGCTCAACATCCAAATATCCCTCTCTGACTTCACTCAAACTAACAAACTAAATATACTTAATCCATGCTGAGTGAAAAGAGAAGCTCCACCAATAGAGAAATAAGACTTCCACTTTTCTGTGAAAATGACGAGTACCTTTGCGGCCTCCGGCATCTGATTTCATTTACTGCTTTTGCCTTGTCTAACCTTTCTTTATTTAAATAAAAAGCTTAGCGGGACCTTGTGAGTAAAGGAAGTGGGCAGCAATAAAAAAAAAAAACAGGGTCTAAAACAGGATCTCTCCATATCTGGCTAAAAGAATCTGGAGATTTCCCGTTGCCATCTGGAGACACATGTCTTGTGATTCCAGCAGAGGGTTACAGACTTGGTCAAAACACATCTGGGTTCAGGTCTCTTTATCTCGGCTAGAATGAGTGTTGATGTAGCATCAAAAGAAAAAGCCTTGCTCCACATCTGGTGCACGCTGCTTTGACAGGCAGCGATTGACACTTAAGAAATGTTAAAGTAATCAGCTGGATCGGTCTTAATGAGAAACTGATGGACTTCAAGGAAGAAAGGGAGCTTATCGCTGCCCTGCTGCACCACAGAAAATGGTGCACCTTGTTAGGTAACACAGAGGACATCAAAGAGGGAAAGTTTCCTCTGTGATGTTAGAAAATGCAGGTTTTGAAGATAGATGCATGCATTTCTTATAGGTTTTAGTCTGGAGTGCTCAGCTGGTTGGATTTGACTAAAGATGTAGGCCAGATGTTCTGAACCAGCCATCTGGTAGAGGTAGAGAGCTCTCTTTGAAAAGACTCCAGGCAGTGGTGGAAAGTAACTAAGTACATTTACTCAAGTACTGTACTTATTTTTACAGTGTTTTTATTTTCTGCTACTTTATACTTCCACTCCACTACATTTCAGAGGGAAATATTCTACTTTTTACTCCAAGACATGAATGATTACTGTAAAATATGATGCATTATCATAATCTACCCAACAGTATATACAGTAGTTATAGCTTGTTATACACACAATAATTGTGGTTGGACCATGTAGCCTATTAGTAAATTGACATGATCACCTTTATTACAAAATTCAAATAGGTGACAAAAACAATCTCAACTCAAGGTTTTCTTACTAGCTTTGTTTTGGACCCTTTACCTCCATCAGCCGACTGAGTTTTTCTCGTCATGGAGCAACAGTAGCTACGTAGGTGTTGCCCCAACTATAACATTAAAACCAACCAATGCATATCCATGTTAATGCACCATTTATGATCTAATAATGTGTTTTATAAATAGGCCATTCTGCATGTATTTTGCTATATTTTGCTGCTAACATTGTTAGCTACTATACTTACTTAAAAAGAATCTAAATACATCTTGTGTTGTAAGTGGTCTAAGTGGAGTTAATTTCTTCAATACTGTTTATTCTATCACAATTCATCATATTTTATAAGCTCCTTTTATATTTGGTTTGTCAAATGTGGTGCAGTAACAAGTACAATGTCTGTCTTTATTAAGTATATATATATTAACACACTATTTATCTATTTATTATTATTTATCTAGTTGCATCACTGCCACCATAGAAAACGTATTCATGTAACGTTATCCAGTTACTGTTGGCTTGTATATTTCACTAAAGCAGAATAAGGGATTTTATTTGACCTGTTTGACCCAGCAGAAATAGAAATGTTTGCACGGTGCTGCTGTGAGTGCTAACTGGGTCAGAGACGCCAAGAAATGAAGGCAATGTGAGATTGAGCCCCTCATGAGCAGAATTCTCAGTTTTTTCCGTTGGCACCGAGCAAGAGGAACAACTGACTCAGTCCCTCAAATTTAAATTCAGCTGTACTCCTAACCCCTCTCTCTCTCCCCTCTCAATTTTCTTTTACTGTTCTTCCTTCTAATGTCATTACCTCTCCTTCGCTAATGTAACTCTGCACTTTAAATCATCTTCTTCTGTCCTTTACCCTCTTGTCTGTCAATTTTCGTCCCTGGTGAGATTTATGTATCCAACTCATTTCTCAGGGTCGAAAAAAAAACAGATTCACAATAAAAATCAGTGGTTTATAGAGGCAGCTTGAAACAAATATTGTTTTGACACTTGGTAGCATTGGTATACACAAAAAGATGACCTTTGGAAATGTTTAATAGACACGTTACTGCAATACTAAGTGTATACATGCTTAAATATACACAAACTCACATCCTTATCCCTATTTAATACATAGTTTATTTTATTGCATAAATATAGAAAGACACCCACGTTAGATGTTCAGACGAAAGGAGAGTTAAACCTTCTAAGAAATGTCATCATTCTCCAATTTATTTTACCGCAGCAGTTATAAATGCACAGGGGATTTTTTACCATTTTGTTTATAACTCTTGTAGGAACTTGTGGTTTCCTTTTTATAATGCATCCGGAAAAACAAATTTCATCGCAGTCTCATGTGAATGTGAGTCAGAGTGTGTGACAATAGATGGCTCCCACATGTCCTATGATGCGTGACGGGACATTGAGATGTCACATACATGCTGCTCGGCATCATGCTCACATTTTTGAAGTGTTGATACTCTCTGTAATAAGTGGATTTTGTGTTGTGAAGTAGCAACAGAGAACTTTACAAGGGCCTGGAAAGCTCCAGATTGACTGTATCAACTGGCTTGTGCTAATTTATTTAAACATTTGTATCCAGCACTAAATCAACTGACATGGTTAGAAGCCTTAAAGAAGTAGGCCCTGCTGTATGAGGACATAGCTTGAGGAGGATATCTCATCTGTGTTCTACTACTACTATCTACTTTTAAAACCATTATTAGTTCAAGTTTGTTAACCGGTAACGACCACACAGGGTCTTCATCAGGGCGGATGTAGTAGAGACAGATTTATTACAGCTGGTACTCTGAACATACACTGAATATAGACAATATAACACTGAGTGCCTGTAATGAAATTACCCCACAGCAAACCTAAAACCATGGGGTGCTGTTCTAGTTTAGAAACGTTTCACAGATTGCACACATTGAGTGTGAAAGGAATGGAGGGTCAATGGGGGCCCAGCAACTTATGGTTGCCCCAGGGACATTTGCAAGTTAATACAGCCAGGTGAAGTACAATATTTAGATTATTATGTTCTGATCTTGAGAATACAATGATTGCAGGCAGCTATCTGCAGTGGTGCTTTGGAGGGAGCAAACTACACCTACCTCAGTTTTTAGATATTTAAAGTTTCTTTAATCAGTTATCAATAAACTAACTAAGATTACATTTTTGATGAATCCGCTGATTATTTTCTCAAATAATTGAACCACTTGCTCCACAAAAAGTCAGAAAGAAACACTCAATATACCTTTACTGTTCAATAGTTTTCACATATAAATCTAATTAAGTGCACAAGTGATGATTCACCTTTATGGAATTTAGAGTTTCCACTGATTATTTTCATTATGTAGTAATCTGTAGATTGTTTTCTTAGTTAATCATTTGATCATTTGATTCATAGAATGTCAGACACAATTTCCCCAAAGCCCAAAGCAACATATTCAAAATGTTAATGTTGTCCAACCAACAGTCCAAAACCCCAGAATATTCAGTCTAGTAGAATTTAAGAAAACACAAAAGCAGCATATCCTCACATTTAAGATGCAGGAACATTTGAGTGTGTCTTTTTTTTTGCTAAACAATGACTTAAATGATCAAATTATTATGAAAATCTGTCCAAATAATTAATTGTTCCAGCTCTACATAAGACAGTAAGGTCACAGTAGGGTCACAGAATCCATGTTTGACATCCCACAGCTCCACCGAAACAACCTCTTCCACCACCTTTACATCACGCTGGTTGTGTTTCAGTGTCTGTGCATTATACATTCAGACTTCACGTCACTGCACACACACACTGCACACACTCAGCGGTGTGTTTACCAAACCCGCAGCCAGCCCTTTGACCACACATGGCCGTGTAGCAAGCTACCTAGCTATGCTGAGGCCAACAATACCAGCCATGTACAAGTCTCAATAAATAGAAGCTTTGATGGTGGCTGCTGGGAGTTCCAGGGAGGAGGGGTGCATGCTGGGATACCTGGCGTCTCAACCGGAGGTGGTGGTGGTGGTGTGTGCAGTAGTTTGGGACTAGAGGGAGAGAAATGGAGGTCTTGATGGTGTTGGGGGAGACTTTTCAGGGGAGTGTTTTTATAGAAGCAGACGCGTCACCACACTGGAGCCACTGGACACACTAGCAGCAGTCAGAGGGGAGGCAGAGAAAGTAAATTTGGTTGGTGTTACAGAGAGAGTCAGGGGATAAATTAGATTAACTAGATGCTTAAAAAATTCAGAGAAATCTTGAAGAACTTGTGAGAAGGGAAATGCAGAGATGGAGAGAAGGGGGATAAGTTGCCTTTCTGCAGGTCGTCATAAGTGAACCTTGTTCTCTGGCCTTTCTGACCAGCACTTTACTAACAGTAGCTGTGTGTGCCCAGGCAGTATACGGCCAGGTAGTCTGGCCATGCAGTTGCTACATTTTCATCCCTCCCCCCTGCTTTTCCTTTTACTTGTCAGAGGAAGGCTTGACGAGAAAAACAGCACTAATGGTGGAATAAGAGAGATATCTGAGGTTAAGATGACGCTAACGAAGGAATTCAGGGTAATTCCACCAACTAAATCTGTGGTGGAGATGAAGATGTGTGTTTGACTCTGTGTGCAGATACATGAGTGGAAACACACGGTTTAAGATGCACTAAAGATTCTACATTCCAACAAAAAAGGGCCAGGAGATGAGAAGATCGATACCACTCTTATGTTTGTGTATTAAATATGGAGCTAAAGCTCAAGGCCGGTCAGCTTAGTTTAGCACAAAGAGTGAAAACAGGGGAAAACTGCTCGACTGGCTCTTTCTTACGGTATCAATGCTATAAATCTTCTCATAAATATTCTCGCAAATACTTCTGGAAATGTTGAACTATTCCTTTAAGTCTTAGACCACCAGCAGCAGGCAGTGGAAAGAATAGGCTGGCCTTTCCTGTGTAAAGATAAATAGTGGTGGTTTTGGTTGACATGAAGGCAGACAGAGAGAGAGGAGTAGGTGGCGGACAGACATTTTCAGTGGCAGGGAGATCTTAAACTCAAGCTTTGAGGAACCCAAATGTTGCTGAAAATTTTACTTTTTCCAGCATTATGACCGCCAGTTGTCTTTGGCTGCAATCGTCTAGACAGACTTCTGGGTCATCGTGACTAAAATGACATCAGTGTTTTCAGATTGTGTTTTATTTGGCTCTCTCGCCCCTGCTTATGACCCTACAACAAAGTTCCCCCTAACTAGTTCAGCATAAATTAAGGGGGCATGCAAGGATTTGGTGTTGGGTTTTAGGAGTTTACACATGGGATAATGTCACAGTCACATAAAAAAACGGCAATAAATTTAAAATGCTGAGTTACCGTTACAGTGTGTGTTGGCTGCTGTAGGAGTCAGTATGTAGCTTAACAAGTCACACAAAACCACACACACACACATTTTGTCTCCCTTTATTTACCATGCAATCTGGGTAATGTATCTGAGCTCAGAGACGCAGGTCCAAACAAGCTCTGAAAGTTGACTGGAAGTAGAAAAACACCCACAGGTTCACACAAGTGGCCAATCCCTTCTTTTCTGTTGACTAAGATGTTTTCAGGTGGGTTTTCTGTTGTTTCTGGCGTGTCTGACTACGAGCAGACTGAGAAAATCACAGAGAGAGATATTTATTATGTGTTGCAACACTCCTAATTACTGCTTAGAAAAAATAAAAGCCTCTTGTAGTAACAATATCATTGTATTTTAGCAGATAATTTACATTTTCCATGTATTCCTTTACCTTTACCAAAACACTATGTACTGAATGGAGCAGCCAAAATAAACTAGGTTTTAGGGGTTTAGGTGTCCCAAGATTTAGATTTTGCTGCTTGGATCTTGACATGAGAAAGGCTACATGCAACCCTATGCAGTGGTGTTTTCAGGGCAGCAATCTCACCTCCTTGTCTGCATAAATAAAGTCTCTTATCTGCTTGATTAGCCATTTTATTATCTATATTTTTCTCAACTAAGCTATTTATTGTCGGGTCTATAAAATGACAAAAAAGAAAGAATTACAAATGATGAAGTTATGTATTAAAAATGCATATTTTAGAAGTGTATCACATTTTTGGAAAACAGTATTCATATATAAGATCTTAAATATGCAGCAGATTCCCAGAGTGAACATTTAAGCATGTAGACTGCATCACAATAAAACACTCAATAGATGAACTTTTTTCAGCCTTATATCTTCTTGACACGCTAACCTAGCCCACCTGTGAAGATCACATATGATTATCTTCGTGACATTTCATTTTTAGTAATAATAACTATATAAGTCTTATGGTGCTATCTGTTAAGCTAAGGCCAACAGGAAATGAAATAGTTGTCCACACAATCAAAGTGTCAATTAATATGTTAACAAATAGACCTTCATTATGTTCTCTCTCCCTCTCTCTTGCAGGGTTGGCTGCAGCAGTATGGCTACCTGCCTCCAGGTGATGTCAGAGCCCAGGCTATCCGCTCACCAAAGTCCATTGAAATAGCGATATCAAACATGCAGAGGTTTTACGGTTTGACTGTCACTGGCTCCATAGACTCCAACACGTTAGAGTGAGTCCTGAACGACAGCAACATTTTTATAGCACATAACTGCATAACTGCTTTCAAATGTTCAAGCCGTCAGATCATTCGATGACTTGGGATTAAAAAAGGAGTTAAGAGAGTCTATGAAAGCAATATTGCTATTTACAAATAATGTGTCCTTCAGTTGAGTCCAAATATTTGAAGTTAAGAACTGGGAATTTTATTTTGCTGTTGCCAGGGCGATGAGCCGGCCGCGGTGTGGCGTCCCAGACAAGTTTGGCCCGGAGCTGAAAACCAACCTGAGGAGGAAGAGATACGCCGTGCAGGGTCTGAAGTGGGAAAAGTCTGAGGTGACCTTCAGGTACACACCTAGCTGTTTAATATTTTTGGCTTTCACGACCAAAGTTTCACATGTAAACATGATTTATTATGCAGGTGAAGATACACACTATTGTTTTTTTTATTATAAAGTCATCTTTAAATTATTTTCTTGGATTGATCATTTGATCTATAAATGTGAAAAATGCTCATTACAGTTTCCTAGAGAAGTTGAAATATTCATATTGCTTGTTTTGTCCGAACAACAGTCCAAAACCAAAAGATATTCAGTTTTCTATAATAAAAGAAGACTAAGAAAACAAGTATTCACATTTTGAAGTGGGAACCACTGAAAACGTATTCTCAGAACTTGTTGCCAATCATTTTTTTTTTCTGTCAGTCAATTAATTGAATAATCTTTTAAGCTCTAATGAAATTAAACACTTTTTAAACTCAAAAACCAAACTCTAAATATTACTACTACTAATAAAACAATTGGAAAAAACTTAATTAATGTCTGGAATTTAACTGCCTTTTTGACTTAAGTGTAATTGCTTAATAATAGTGGAGTAATCTGCTTTATTCTACATGTATTAATGATACAGACACTTGTTTTTAGACCATTTTACAATGAATACAAGACTAAAGACTGCGGACTGATCTACAGTCATGTTTGATATATTAGACTTAACTTAATTAGACTATAGAGTCGGCATAAATCCCCGTCTTTTCGTACTTCCTAACAGCATACAGAACTACACCCCTAAGATCGGAGAGCGAGCCACATATGAAGCTATCCGAAAAGCCTTCAAGGTGTGGGAGAACGTGATCCCGCTCACCTTCAGGGAGATCCCATACAGCCACATCAGGGACAAGGTCGACAAGTTCGCAGACATCATGCTCTCGTTCTCATCGGGTTTCCATGGCGACAGCACACCGTTTGACGGCGAGGGCGGCTTCCTGGCTCACGCTTACTTCCCCGGACACGGCATCGGGGGAGACACGCACTTTGACCTTGCTGAGCCCTGGACCACCGGGAACACAGACCAGGGCGGTAAGAGAGAGAAGAGCAGACGGTGACATGTAGATCCTAGAAGGAAGAGAAAAATAAACTGAATGTTATCTTTCTCTCACTCTCTCTCTCTCTCTCTCTCTCTCTCTGAAGGTAATGATGTTTTCCTGGTGGCTGTCCATGAGCTTGGTCATGCTCTGGGTCTGGAGCACTCCAACGACCCCTCTGCCATCATGGCCCCCTTCTACCAGTGGTTTGAAACGGAAAACTTCCAGCTCCCAGACGACGACCGCAGAGGCATCCAAGCAATCTATGGTGGGTTGTTCTCCTAAAGGAAGTGGGAATGTATGGTATATATTTGCAGTGATGTTCCTTTTATAACATCCACCACCTTTTAGCCACCACTGTTCCTCTCAGGGGACGTTAGTACTAAGTAGAACATTGACATACTGTCAGTAGTACTATAAAATGTTATCTACATGTAACATACTGTATTGATAGACTAGACTAGACCCTAACAAGAGAGTCTGCAGCCTCTCTGAGGCTTTACTTAGTCACAGCGATGCGCTGAGCAAAATGCTAACATGCTGATGTTTCTCAGGAATAATCTTTAACATTTTTCCCATCTTAATTTAGCATGTTGGCATGCTTACATTTGCTAATTAGCACTAAACACAAAATACAACAGAGGCTGATGGGAATGCCATTATCTTTGCAGGTATTTAGTCATAAAACAAAGTATTGAACACATTAAGATGTTAACCTGATGATGGTGCCATCCAATAGATGTTGAGACCTTTCACTCAAAACCCAAAATGTGAACCTGACGGTGGCGCTAGAAGAAAAGACAAAGGATCAACAAAGTCAGTAGTCTTCATCATCTGAATTATGCAACAGAGTTAAAAGGATTCATCACCTGGGAACAATGAATGTGTGTACAGAATTTCATGGCCACACATTTAGTAGTTGTTAAGATATTTCAGTCCGGACCAAAGTGGTGGAGTCGACATCGTGTTCGTACATACATACGTTGAATTATATGTTATTAACCATTTCTCTCTTCTCTCTCACAACATCTTTCCCACAGGATCCAAGTCTGGGGCTCCCCCACCTCCCCCACCTCCCCCTCGACCCACAAAGCCGTCCACCCCTGACAATGGCCCAGACATCTGTGAGGGACACTTCGACACCATTGCTATCCTCAGAGGGGAAAAGTTTGTATTTAAGGTACAGGAGAACATTTTTTCTCAAACATTTAAATGTTCTCAGAAACCAAATAATAGACTTTTCTCACCGCAGACGTTTTTGACTTGTCATAATAGGATACACACAGGTGTTACAAATAATAACAATGGTTCTGTTTGATGCAAGTATCCCACTAATAAACAAATTAACTAAAGATCTTCTAATCTATGTGTATGTGTGTGTTTGCAGGACAAGTGGTTTTGGCGTGTGCGTAACAACAAGGTGTTGCCAGGTTACCCGATGGCCATCAGTCACTTCTGGAAGGGCCTGCCATCAAACATCAACGCAGCCTACGAGAGGGATGATGGGAAGTTTATCTTCTTTAAAGGTAGGTTCCATCTGAGATTCGGTTGGAACCAGATTTGGGATAATTGAGTCACTGCAGCTGCTCAAGTGATGAACTTCATGTGTTAATTGTTATGACTTCTTTCATCTCTTTTTCTTCAGTTTTTTCTGTTTTCTGTCTCATTTCTGATCATCTTCCTGTTTTTCTTTCTTACATCTCCAGCTGATAGGTACTGGGTTTTTAATGAGAACAGCATGGAAAAGGATTCCCCCAAGAGCCTGAAAGACCTGGGCACCAGTCTACCTAAAGACAAGATCGATGCTGCTCTCTTCTACACACCGACAGGACAGACGTACTTTTTCAGAGGCACTAAGTGAGTCCGTCCACTATCTATTTAGGGTTCACACATACACTTAAAGTATGGTGAACTTTTTCTATGTGGAATCTGATCTGTTAAGCCTCTTTTGCATTTGTGAAAACAATGTTTCTTTTCTTTCTGAAGAGAAGTTAAAACAAGTTATTCCCCCAGTTTAGTCCTCATTTCAAAGGCCCAATGACTGACAGTACTTCTTCGTCGTCCTCTTGCACTTTTCTTCTATGAAACATTATGGGAGCATTCCTGCAGCACTCATGCATAGATTTACCTTTTGCCCAAACAAATACTGCTCATACTTTTTTGTACAGTTGTAGTTACCTGTCCTAACTTGTACTTTTATCGTGATTATCAGTGAACTAGTTATGAAGGTAGCATCCCACATTTCAGTTCTCTGACTCACACTCCCGGTCTTTGATTTATTTGCCGAGATTTATTGCGTATGTAAACAAAAGAAGAAAAATAGTAAAGTCCTTAATAATAATAATAATAATCTGTCTCTCTAAATTTAAAGAGATGGAGTCTAAAATATGTCAGAATCACCCTAAAAACTACCATGTCATTTCCGTGTAATTGTAGAATATAAATGAGGACATGCACCTTGTTGTTTCCCTACAGTCTTAGTTGTATGAATGAATCACCTGAAGCAGTTAGATCTTTGATTGTTTTGTGTCTTGGTGTCATTCGCAGGTACTACCGTTTCAACGAGCAGACTCGCACAGTGGACAGCGGTTATCCAAAGCCCATCAGCATGTGGAGCGGTGCACCGGAAAACATCAAAGCTGTCATCATGAGTGAAGATGGATGTAAGTTTTTCTCCCCATTAAACTGATCATGTGGATGTCGATATTTCAAGACCGAAAGCTGAAACAATAAGCCGATTATTAAACAGTCAGACAGATAATTAATCGGCAACTATTTTGACAACCGATTAATCACAAACAAAGAAAAATGCCAACATTTCTCTGTTCCAGCTTCGTAAATGTGAGGTTTTTATGTTTTTATTTGTTGATTTGTTGAGTAAAGTGAATTGATTACATTTCTTTTTACTGCTGGCCAAACAGAACAAGATTGTGGTGGGCTTTTATTTTATTTTATTTTTTTACAATTTCTTAACAATTTGCATTTTTCAAATTAACCAATCAATTATTTAATTGAGAAAATGAATGGCAGATTAATTGACAATAACAAATCCTCATTTGCAGTTCTATTGTTGACACACACTCATATACGTATAGAGCAGTTCTAACCCAAACAACAGCTGTGTTGTTGTGTTGTTGATTTAAAGCAAAACTCTTTCTCTCCACTTTCCTCAGCTTACACTTATTTCTACAAAGCCAACAAGTACTGGAAGTTCAACAACCAGTACATGAAGGTGGAGTCCGGTTACCCCAAGTCTGTGCTCACTGACTGGATGGGCTGCGAGGGCGAGGAGCCCAAGATAGGTCGGAAGGAGGAGGAGATCATCATCGGGCCGGCGGCCGTGGTGATCCCTCTCCTCTTACTGGTGCTGGTTGTGATCACTCTGGGAGCGCTTTTGTTCTTCAGGAAGTACGGCACGCCTCGACGCCTCCTCTACTGCCAGAGATCCCTCCTGGACAAGGTGTAGGCAGAGCGACGGGGTGATTGACAGACAGACTGCCACAGAGGGACAGAAAGAGAGGAGGAGAGAACGAGGGCCGGCTGAAGATGGAAACTGAGAGGAGGAAGAAACGGAAGAGGAGGAGAGAGCAACTGGAGAAAACACAGGAGAAATGGAGGGTAGGGACGATGTGTTAAGTTTTGAGTGGTTTGTATGTGCCACAACAGAGAGAAAAAAGGCCCTAGAAACTGAAATCAGGAAAATGTGTATTTGTATGTTAAGTATTTACATGTACTGTTCTGTGTTCAGAGATTAACAACATACCCACAATCTCACATAATTGTCATGCATTGCTCCCGGGTTGTGACCCAGGTCTTCACTGAATTGTCATGAGCAGGGATATACCCATGTTGACTGGCTGGGTTTGAATTTTCAAAAGGAGGGTTGAACCCTGATCAGACAACCCGGGCCAAACCCAGGTCATTGGTGTGAAAGAGATAATAGAGAAGGGAAATATACAAAGAGACTCATCAACGACTTCCTCCTGCCTCTCCTCTCTCACATCCCTGGTATAGAAAAAAAAAACATCCCTCCTTCCTTCCTCTCCTTTAACTGGACGACTCCAGCTGAACTGCTGTCTGATTAATTTACTCAGAAATTCATCATCTCTGTTAAGAGTTTTTGCTCTGAAACACATTTGCTGTTAGGTTTTTTTGGGGAGTTTTTATTCTGAAATTCATTCATTTCAACGTGACATTTTTGCAGATGTGTAACCTTGTTTCCTTATTTTGTGATAAAACAGTTCCAGATTTAAAGCAAAGTTCTGCTAATTTTACTATTTTATTGAAAACTCTGGCTTCTTGTTAATGGAAAAAAATGCTAATATTTCGGAAAGGTACTGAAAAAAATATTATTTTGATATCGTTACTCAGGTATCGTATCCGCACTAGCATGGGGAATTTTCAAATGATACCTAGCCTGCTATCTAGACGATTATCACCCATCACCATGTTCAGTTTTAGTTATTATCACCTGCCTTATGTCTAATGGGGCGGAGTATAACAGCATGTCACTTATGCACAGTGTTAGTATTGATTGATGCAGACTTTTGAAAATGCACAGATATGATTCATAATTAGTATTTGTTTAACCGGGATTATGTTCACAAAAGTCAGACTTAACACGAGGCTGCTCCCCTTGACGGTCTAGCTGCATTCACAGGCAAAACTCCAAAACACCTTCAGTGTAAGCAGTCAGACGGGAAAAAATATTTTTTTTTTAAAAACATGATGTTTTAACTCACGAATGACAGTTTTCAAACATTCCAGTACATTTGTTGTGGAATAGGAGCAGAGCTGCTTATCCAGATGTGTCAGTAAGCGGTACAGTTTCCAACAGTATGGTGCAATTTTTAATTATTATCATTGTTATGGGGAATTGTTATTATTATAAGTATGGTTATTGTTATTATTGTTCTCCTGGTAAAGTTAAAGTGACTTTTTTTTTTGCTTTTGTACATTGTCATTTGGAGTCCTGCTGGACAGAGGCATAACGTGACAATGATGGAAATGAATCCCAGTTTACACTCAGCATGTGATGAATTAGATCAGATCAGGGGGGTAAATGTGACTTCAGGGAGTCTGAAATGTTGGCACAGAATAACAAGCGATGCTATTTATGAACTTTGATTATGCTTCTTTTTTTTTTTTTACACAAATCAAAATTAGAGGTGAATTGATTTAGTGAATAACAATGATAATGGTAATGATATTTATAATGATGATCATATCAATAAAATGGAACGAGATTTTTTTTCCTGCCTGTTTTCACTTTTGTATTTCATTAGATAAAGTGAAATTAAACTATTTTCTACAATCTTGTAATACATTTCTTTTGCTTTCATATTCTCCAGTGTGGCTGAACACACACACACACACACACACACACACACACACACACACACACACACACACACACACACACTTCAACACAGACAGAAAAGCACAATATGAAATGCAACTTTAAAGCTGCAATGGGTAGAAAGCAAAAAACGCCAGAATATGAAGTAGAGTAAAACGTGCGGTATACTCGCCGTTTCTGACCTGTCTCGGGCCAGTGTGACATCATAGGAGCGGCGGAACTATTTATACTTGCGCGTGGTGGTCATGACACTAGTTGTTGTCTTCTCCTGAACAGAGGTAGCGCAACTGAGGAAAGGCTACCGACTTTGCTATTTCTACGGACTAGAAGAAGAAAAAGGTAAACAATGGCGAAGAGAAGAAGAGAAGCACTTTGAATACTTCAGAATGTCTGCACAAAGATTCGATGACCTACTTGGTCGGATCAAGCCTTTCATTCACCATAAAAGAACTCATCTTAACCCAGTAAGTTTACCAGAGAGACTTGCAGTCACTCTGAGAGTCCTGGCATCCGGTTCCCCTCAAACTCGTCCATGCTTCCTGTTTCCACTTTGTCGTGTGCCGCTGAAAAAAATAGAGTGGTGCACAACCTCTGGTCACGCACTTAAAATCCTGGCGCGCCAGCGAGATGTACATCATTTTGACGTCACATTGGCGCGCGACAGGTCGGGTGCGCGGTGCGGCGACTGTAAAGAGGCCCTAAAGACCTCTTCCTACAGCTCTCCCTCTCCCCACTCTGTCGCACGGGGCAATGCATGCGCAGAATAGCCAATAGGAACGCTCTCTCTCTCTCTCTCTGATCTGACCTGTGATTGGCCAAAGTCTCCTGTCACAGTTAGATTTACTAAAGCCTGCAAACAGGGCCAAGAGGAGGTGCAGAAGTCTAGTTTTCTGTCAGGCCACTTGACTTTTTGCCCAACAACGCCAAAAGTACAGTGCCTGCTACAACTTCAAGCCAACCACATTTTTTATATTAAATTTGACCTAACCACAAATTTATTAATTTAAAAACTTTAAATCTTTCTTATGAAATATTTACCAGATAACAAAGGGAAATGTCACTAACACGCCACTAACCAATTCTTTCTTATTACATTCTTAGTTAAAACCATTTGAGAGGAAATTGTGTTTGATTTAATCATTTTTGTGATGTAATTTATGAAACAAAAAGATAGAGCTTAAGTTTTGGAGACAGAAGGGTTTTTTATTTCAGCAGTGTACATCATTAATTCCAGGATTCAGGCCTCCATTTAGGCAAACATTCAGCTTGAGAGGCTTTAATCAAAATTTCCAACTCCATGCTACATGTTAAAACCATTAAGTACATACTATGTTGTAATCTTCATAATGTACTTTTACTTTGGCATTAAGTATCCAGACACAAATGTATACCATTTTGTGCTTAGAAGGAAATGTGTAATGTGTCACTACCATTTTTTTTTTTTTTTTTACCAAAAAGTGTTTGGACACAGTTTCTTTGGGATGATTAGATCATTCCAATGCATTCAGTTTCAGTCTGAGCTGTTGCCAGATCAACATCTGTTATTTTGCCATTTTTTTCATTTGGGAGACCTCTTCCATTTCTATTATGTACTGCTCTGTGAGACAATAATGCCCATCAGTGACAGAACTGATTGTTGTTGTCATCTAATTCATATTAAGTAGTTCCATTCATAGAAAGAAAATATATTAATGTATAAGATAGAGAAGAATTACAGCATTTTTTGTCAACACTGGCCATTACCTGCACTATGCACAACATAATCCACAAGCTAACAATTCAAACCTACTAGATATTAATCAGTAATTAACGAGCGCTGCAGTGTTGTACAAAAACAAAAAGAAGGAAACAAAGAGAAGTGATTTGTTGCAATGCTCATGAGCAGCTGAGGGGACACGGATGGAGCAGTCTGGATAGTTACACCACCGCTGGTCTTTTGTACATGGAGCCAGCAGTCATGTGTCAAGGAACGAGTTGGAAAAAGTGATGCAAACGGTCACATTTTTCAGAAGAAGTGCTTTCCAACTAAGCATCTGGTATTCTTGAAACATCTGAACCTCTCAGCCAAGCCTGGTGTGTACTGTATGTTAATGTGTGTGTTCAAGTTTATACAAAAAAAACGTTTATGCCTTGGCTATCTTAAAATTAATTGTAAAAACGTGTGAAAGAAAAGGCAGAGAGAAGTAAAAAGGGCAGTGAAACAGAAATATTTCATAGGGTTGGGGATATTTTTTCCCTCTGCACATTTCTATCCAAAAAAAATCCTTTTTGCGAGCAGCCTTCCTCCCTCTTTCTTATTTCCTCACCCACTGCAAAATTGTTCTTTTTATGAGGCTTCAGTCACAAACCACTCCTCACCACAAGTATCTCTAGTCTGTTTTTGCTCTTTCTTTCTCTGCCCTTTCCTCCCCCCTTCAAAACCTTTTTCCTCTTGCTCTCTGTTTTAACTCTTCACATACTGTACATGTATCAGTGTAACACTAGTCTATATCCACGACGTTCCACTTCTGGGATTGCTCCGGTGCCGCTGGAAATTCGGCCAGATATCCCTTTTTTCGGCCGGATGTCCGTTACCTTCCGCTTTCTTTGTGTTGGAATTTTAAACTCCGGTCTTTTATGAGGACTATGGTTAACTGCTCCTCAGATATCTGCAGGGTAAATCCAGACAGCTAGCTAGACTATCTGTCCAATCTGAGTTTTCTGTTGTACGACTAAACTTTTGAACGTACACATGGTCCACCAAAACAAGTTCCTTCCAGAGGCTATTTTGCAGCGGCACCGCAGCTCCGTCCAGTGCTTAGCGCCGCCCAAGAGGATTGTGATTGGTTTAAAGAAATGCCAATAAGCCAGTTTTTCTCCCATCCCATAATGCTGTGTAGCCAGACCCTCCTCCGCAGCACTGTGAAGGAAGGTCTGGCAATGCGAGATTAGTGTAACGTTAAACAACAACAACCTGGGTGAACCACAAGATCAAGGCATACAACTACCAACATAAATGAAAACTGCATACCAACCAGATTTTTTGCAATTACGGTTTGATCTCTCAAAAAAACTATTTTCATGTAAATGACATTTTCCAGAATACGTGAATACCTTTAACTATTTACACTCTTTTTGCAAAGTGCTTTGTGTTCCATGACTTCATAAAAAGTGCCTTATGAATACAGTTTAACCTCCACTGGTTAAGATCAAATCAAAGAGATTAAAGTGCTCTTGAGCAAGAATGCAACAGTGATGTCACAATACACTGACACACCCTGAAGTACACATCACTGCAACAAGGCGGAAAGTTAAACCACTCGAGGGCAGCAAAAACTAGATTTTTAGCTGGTTCAAAGTTGCTCTTTAATGTAAATGCAAACATCCTCTCTGTGGCCATTAGGCAAAACACCACAGAGGAAAAAAGAAATAATCTTACCTCTTTTACAGATTACAGATTTATAATTAAGCTTGATTGTGAACAGGTCAGGCTTCAACTATCTCTGCATGTCAGTTTGTGAGACACTAGAAGAGACATTTTAGCACTAAGTGCAGCCTCTGTGGATTATGAATCTACTGTAAACTAACCTGACTGACCCCAACGTTTCCATTTTTTTCTACTCACATCTGTTCATCCACTTGCCTCCTTCCACTGGCCAAACAGTCTCTTTCTCCCTCTGTCACCTGGTGTTTCCATTCGTCTCAGTGAAGCTCTCTCGTGCACAATAACAATAGTTTTGACCAATCTATCTTTCTAGAGAAACGTCCACTGCTCCACTGTATCACAGATGGATACACAGATGCTGCTGGAATACGTTATAATAGCATTATTACCAAAGAGAGAGGATAAATAGCAGCCCAAGGGATTTTCTACACACCAAAATGTGTTCTTACTGATGGTTTACATCTAGAAAGAATTATCAAATGAATTACAGTAATGAATACAGTAATTAGTTACAACATTATAAAGACTTTGCAAAGGGTGCAGAGTTTATTCACATGGGAATAGAGAATAAGGGACATTTAAAGACTGTACCAACGGGGCGGGCAGAGAAATCCCTGCATGGGTTTAATTTCTTTCTATTCAGTTTCAGAGCTGCTTCTGTGTAGTTGACCCTGACCTCCAAAAAGGACAATTTTGTCTATTCCCTAACAATTTCATAGGGAGTTTCCTGGAACTGTTCTGAGATAGTTATTTAACCTATCGGCAGTTGAAGCAATACAGAGGTATTACCTAAAAAGAGCTACTAAAATCATCATAAATTAATTTATAATTACTCTCCATATTTGTAAGATGCTGCTGTACATTGACTGAAACACTCTCTAGGTCTGTGGGTACCATCCTTTTAGCTTATGACCCCTTGAAATGAGGCAATATCTACTTTGTTGTGTTATGAACAAGCTTAACAAAAATTAAAAGTGAGTCGTTTTTTAAGGCCTGAAGATAAAGAGGTGATGTTATACAGTAATTCACAAGAAAAAGGCAAAGATTAAAGGACATATATTTTGTGCAGCAGATCTTTTTTTTCCTGCTTTCCTATCCTGTTAATTGTCTCACAACCCCTTACATTTACTGGATGACCCTATGGTTCCGAGCCCCAGGTTTTGGGATTAATTAATTGGTAGTGTACCAATTTAACAATGTCTTCATGATCCCTATAATTTATAACAAAATTACATTCTGTAGTTGTTTCCAGGAACCTTTCTAAGGATTCACCGTTTCTTTCTAGGAAATTATGAGGAAACTGGGTCCTGTGAAAGTATAATGTTGCCAGAAACCTTCCTCTGTGCCTGTTCTTTTTTCCCCACAGCCCTGTTAAAGAGTTTGACTTTTAAGTTGTGTTTGTGATGCCATCTTGGTGGGCGGACACACAGGGGAGCAGTCAGACAAGATCTAATCATGTTTAATGTTGTAAAATATGTTGCTGATCAGGAAGGGGGAGGGAAAATAACTCCACAGAATTAGACAGGCACATATTTGTCACCTTATTCTGGCCATTTCTCGCAGAAATCTGGATGCCTGTTCAGAGGTGCTACAAGTTTATCTGCCAAGCATCTGCTCTCCGTCTTGTAGTTCACGGACATGAACACAGATGAGACCTCTGGCAGCCATGATGGCTTCTATTCCTCTTTCTCCCCCACACTTTCTCTCCCTCTCTGTCAGCCATTTTAATGTTGAACTCATGCAGTCTGGCAGGGTGGTGCAGGAACAACAATCGAGCTCAGCCCTCCTTCTCCGTGCCAGGCAGGAAGTGGCCAGGACAGCTGCATGCAATTCAACCTGAGACTTTGTTTGGGTGACCTACTGTATGGCACCATTTACTTTCTACTGTAACTTTTTCTCTTCATTTTCTTGTTTTGCCTGACTTCCAGTGCTGCAAACTAAGTACATTTACTCAAGTAGTGTACTTTTGAGGTACTTACTTGAGTATTTCCATTTGATGCTGATTTCAAATACTGCACTTTAAACTGTCTGTATTTATCAGACAGCTATAGTTACTATGTTTCAAATTAATTTTACATTATAAACATATAAGCTTAAAAAAGTATAAATAAATGGTATATATTAAGCCAGTCATTCCCAACCTTTTTTGGTTTATTACCCCTTACAATAAAGTATTGTCTACAGTATTTGGGACTTATCGTCTATGTATACCATAGACGGTAATGATGTATTTCTCCTCTAAACTTCTCACATGGTTTCAATAATGGTTTAAGGCCCAAAGAGGTCAAACTATCCAATATTTCCAAAATATGAATACAAATTTGTGTGGCAGAACTTCTTCAATCTTTTTTTCTCCCCCAATAATCATCTCACAACCCCCCAGATTTATCTTGTGATCCTTTGGAGGGGCTTGACCCTCAGGTTGGGAACCACTGGACTAAACTAGCTAACTGAATATAAAGAAGTTAAAACTAACTTTTACTTATTGGAACTTGCACTTAAGTAAAGGATGTAAGTACTACTTCCCCTACTTCAAATCTCATCTTTATCTTCTACAGAACAAACTCCCACTGAAGCAGAAGCATTTTAACAAGCTGATATGAAACACAAGTGAAAATAAGCTGTCCTGATGCCAAAAAAATACTAATTCAGTTGCATAAAAAGCAAACAAATATCCCAAGGACCAAGGAATCCACGTGGTTTACTGTCCATCCAGCAACAAACAAAGATAATTGCAGCCTGCAGTGCCAGTTCTCATAGTCATGCACAGTTCGAAATGTTCAGGCTGTGTAATTTTGCTACCCAATGTGCCCCATACTCCAGGAACACCCAGGTCAGGAAGCGGTCTTTGGGAACAGAGTTGCTGAATCAGACCCTCTACACAACCCCCCACACCCGACTCTGCACCGGGGCACTGCTCATCCTCCTGGACCCCCATCCCAGTCCTATCTGCCAGGAAACCCACCCCATTTCTGGTCTGCGGATAAAACTACAGAGGCCTGTCAGCTAATCTCCAAATGCAGCCACATCTGGCTTCTGCACAATAAGCAACATCTGGTTCTCATTTCCCCAAAACCAAAACAACACGAGGAGAGGAAGGGAGAGATGGGGGAGGATGGGAGGAGTCGGAGGAGAGGTTGTTGAGGAGAAAGACATTCACAGAAAAGCAGGATGTGAAAAAATGGTGCGTAAAGAGAAAGAATGAGGAGTCACATTTCTCACTGTAGGTGCAGTTGGAGGTCTTTGATGGTGCAGGTGTGAGGATGTGCGTGTGAATGAAAAATGTCACCTTGCACCTTGACATTTCTTACAACACTTTAATACCCTCTGTGGCCTGTTCAATGTCCTCCCACACTTCTGTAACAAACAGTCAGCTCCTTTGGTCGACTGTATAAAAAAGTTAAGACTTTTTCAAACAGAGGAGGGGGAAAAAACTCCCATCTCCACAGAAAAGAATCTGCAACTCAGCGGCTAGCAGCCCTAATTACAGTGGGGCTTTGCTGAAGTCTGCAACAAGACAAAAAGAGAGAGAGAAGAAAAAGAGGCAGATGGAGGGAGAGAAAGACATGAGGAGGATGGGAGCAGAAAGCAAAAGTGAGGGCAAGGAGAGGGTTACCTCATTTTGTAAATAGTCTGTTTATAAGTCAAAGTCACACTAAATTACTGCTGACTTTACAAAGGCACAGCTGCTCAGCGTCTCTGCAAAATGTCCCTTTACACCATAAATTCATACGACAAAAAGTACCGTTGATTCTCTTGTGGCAATAATGCTTTTTTATAGGAGGTAGAAAAGATTCAAGTCCCTGCAGGAGCCACTTACTCAAAAAAACTTTAAAACACAGAAGAAATTAAATTAGATTTCGCAAAGAACAAAATCTAATTTATGTTTTCTGGTTTTAAAATAAAATGATGCAAAAGACAAGTGTTTCTGCAGCTTGATTAAGACTTCACGAAGCTTAAAATTTGAGCCGATAGAAGAAAAAAATATCACTTTCGCGGTGAGATGCAACATTCAGCCAACTTGGCTGCAGCCAGCTAATCATCTTTCCAGACACCAGGCTGCAGAACGGCACATTTACAATTTACTTTTTCCTCTGTGTTGGTAGAGATGCCCAACTAAAAGTAGGTTGCTTTAAATAAGTAACACAAAGCTTGATATGAGCCCAACTTTTGCCTGAGACACCCCTTTCTATCCACAAGAAGTTTTAATCTTGGAACAGATTTGTCTTCATTCTTGTTACTAAAATCGTGTAAATTGTCATTTCATGTTATTCTAATGATGGCGTCATAACTTCTTTTTTATTGGCTCTCCACTTAAACTTAACTAAGCTGCTTCACCGAGGTGGTCTTGAGCGAACATTCATCATGTATTTCGAGTAATAACATTGAGTTACTACAGCATGCCAAGGTGTGAACCCCTCTCTTTAAACACTCACTCATACACAGCAAGGTCCTGAATCAGAGCTACTTTATGTTCGTCAGCTCCTCCCTTCCTCTGCATGCCCAACAAAACTCAACACCAGACAAAATGGCGTTTGAGCCCTTCCCACTGCCTTACAAAAGGATAAATGCTGCATTCTAGTGGAAGCTGAGAGAAACTCAGAATTAATCTATAAAATTATCCAGCCCACAAATTCACGATCATAACAGAATCATATTTAAAGTATAAATCATAACATTTATTGCAGAAATCCACGAATAGTGAAAAACACAAACGGTAAAGCAGGCGAAAACCCACAAGTCCTCATAAATATATTCAATAGACTGACATCAACATATTGTTCAGCATAAGGACATGGCAACATGATTACAAAGATTCTAACTTTTAGATTGTTTCTTCATTAACAACTTCCCTTTAGGTTTGAGTAAAAGAGACTTTTTGTGCTCCTCCATTCTTTTGGCTTCTTCCTGTTTTTCGCTCCACGCCTCCATCCCTCTGTCCACCTCCGAGTTCAGCATCACGATACGTCTCTGCAAGAAAGATCGCCAAGGTTACAGACAAAAGCATGGAAGAAACACAGAAAGAAGATGATGAAAAAAGGCAAATATGTTGATACTCACTGCTAAAACTTCCCTCTCTTGCTTTCTTCTCAGCTGTCCCTTCATTGGAGGTGCCAGTCTCCCATCTGTCCAGATACACAAACAATAAAAAACACAAAAGAAATTACAAAATGCGCAAGAAACAGATCAAAACATGGTAACCTTTTTCACTAACTATCGCAAGCAGATGAGAGGCATTAGCTAAATTACCCTGATTTTAAAAAGATGAAGTGAATCAAGTCAAGTGAACTAAATTATAGAAATAAAGAGCGTGAGTCACTGTTGACCTTTTGTGAGCTCTGAATTAAGCCTCTGTTGCTTGAAAATACCATGTAATATCTGTGACTCCATAAAAAAACTCAAGCCTAAAATAAACAATACCGGCAAAGGACCAATCAGGCAGATCTGTCAGAGGGCCATATTCTGTGCCGCTTCGGGAAAGTCCATGTCTGCAAGCAAACAAAAACGTTATGAAATTAAACAATGGGATAGTGATGAGGGAAGTGTTGCTGGAAAACAAATGCAGAGAATGGGAGGACTTTTGGCTAATAGGAGCTACTCAGCAAATGTTTTGCTTCATAGCAATATGGTCATGATGCACAAAAGTTAGTAAGTAGAGAGGAGCTATCTCAGAACCTTGCCCACTCAAAACTGGGGTTCCTCAGGGATCAGTCCTGGGTCCCCTCATCTTTTCTCTGTACACCAACTCTCTCGGGTCTGTCATTCACTCGCACGGCTTTTCTTATCAAAGCTACGCAGATGACACCCAACTAACCCGACTCTCCTTTCCGGAGTCTGAAACGCAAATAGCAGCACATATCTCGGCCTGTCTGACTGACATTTCTTCTTAGATGTCCACACACACCATCTGAAACTCAACCTTGACAAGACTGAGCTCCTTTTCCTTCCAGGGAAAAGCTCTTCTACCCAGGACCGGAGTATAACAATTGACAACTCTGTGGTAGTCCCCACCCAAACTGCTAGAAACCTGGGTGTGACACTTGACGCCCAACTCTCCTTCACTGCCAACATTGCTGCAACTACCGGATCGTGTAGATACATGCTGCATAGCATCAGAAGGATACGTCCCCTTCTAACGCAGAAGGCAGCTCAGGTTCTGGTTCAGGCTCTAGTCATCTCACGTCTAGACTACTGCAACTCCCTCCTGATTGGCCTGCTTGCATGTGCCATCTGACCCCTGCAGCTCATTCAGAACGCAACAGCTTGACTTGTCTTCCACCTCTCTCACACTACACCGCTCCTCCGCTCTCTTCACTGGTTACCAATTGCTGCCCGCATCCGCTTCAAGACACTAATACTCGCATATAGGGCCACGAACGGATCAGCCCCAGCTTACATCCAGGACATGGTCAAACCCAATACCCCAACCCGCGCACTCCGCTCTGCATCAGTCAACCTGCTTGCTGCCCCCTCACAGCGAGGGACAACTAATCACTCAACGAAACCCCTGCTGTCCTGGCTCCTAAATGGTGGAATGAGCTCCCTATTGACATCAAGACGGCCGAAAGCCTACGCATTTTCCGCCGAAGACTAAAAACACATCTCTTCCAACTGCATCTCGGTTTAAAAGAAAAAAGAAAAAAAGATATATATACACATATTCTTAAAGCTGCACTTTCATATGGCTCTTTGTAGTTTTTCTTATTTAAAGCTAATGTACTTGCACCTACTAGTTGTTATCTGGAGTTTGCACCTTCAGGGTTGAAAGCACTAAATTGGAAGTCGCTTTGGATAAAAGCGTCAGTTAAATTACATGTAATCTACAAAACACTTTATACAACCTGTTTTAGCATATGCAGTCATACTACCCAAGACATGTAAACAGACTTTGAGGTGTACAATCAGGAATTTAGTCATTTTTAATGTAATCAGTTATTACATTTGGGCTTTTCCTACAATGATAAGGGGTGGTGATGGCGCAGTGGATATGACACATGCCTTTGGTATGGGAGACCTGGGTTCGATTCCCACTGCAATACTGTGATTCCCACTGCAATACCAATGTGCTCCTGAGCAAGACAGTTGCTCCAGAGGCGTGCGACCTCTGACATATATAGCAGTTGTAATGTAACATGTAATGATAAGCCACAATGTCTGCTGTGAAAAAAAGTATATAGCTAATGCAGCCTCATACAGCATCACTCAAAAAACAAGCATCCTTAGTAGGCCTGTGCATACTCACTTTTATGTGTATGTGTTGTCATTTTTCCATTGTGAGCGCATTGCATGCTAAAAAAAAAAAATAAGTTAAGGGATGGGACACAAAATTAGTGATTCAAAAGTTAACTTACTCTTTCCTCCATTTCTCTCCGGCCTGTACTCCACATGTCGTGCTGAACTGCCTGCTGGATTGCCTCAACACTGGAAAACAACAAGTACAAGTACAGTACAGAGACAAAACAGCCCTGAAGTCACCTCTACACACCCAGGGCACACTTTGGTGACTCCATTTTATACGTAAAAACATGCGTATGTGATACTTTCTCTGTCAGTTGAGCAAAATCGTGCAAAAATATCCATAAACAGAATAAAAGCAGCTTTATTAAAGAGTTTGCATGACAGCACTGTTAGCAGCAGTGTTAGCCTTGATGCTCGTTATTGCATTTACCGTTACGGTGCTTATTCAAACAGGCAGCGGTAGTACAAGACGATATTTACAGCAGCGAAGCTCAACTTTAAAGTTATAACGGACCTCACACACACAACAGATTTAGTGAATAACCTCTGGCTCACCTGAACAGCACAATGTCCTCACGGGGGCCGCCATGTTGTCTGCACACTTCTATATTGACCACCAGGTGGGGCTAAAGATGCACTGTTCTTCTGGCTCTTCTTCTTCTTTGGAGTTTTACGGCAGCCGGCATCCGTAATGTTGCATTGCTGCCACCTTCTGGGACTAGTCTTTTACTGTGCCACCTTTTTCTATTGGTGAATTTTATTTAGTATCCACCCAAATTAATCACATTCAGGACATTGACCATACTATTACCCAGACCCAGATTCCTCCCTCAGTGCAGTATCTAGCTCCTAGCAGCGTCCAGAACTATCTTAATTATTTCTGATTTCTGCTCTGAAAGTGACAATAAATTATCTTGGATTATTTTCACATATATTTTACACATTGTTTTGATGTTAAAACTCTGTTCGCTCTTTATTCAGTCATTCAAACCTGTTTCCATTCATTTTCTAAAATTTTAACAATGAGCAAACGAGCTCTATATATATATATTTATATTCTGTTCCTAATATATATGTTGTCTGTATAATATATGTTGTTTGTATATCTGGAGTTTGTAACAATAATAATTTCCCCCTGGGATTATTAAAGTATTTCTGATTCTGACAACAATACAAAAACAGTCCAGCACTACAAGCTAAATAGAGATGCATAGTCTGCTCTGTGCACTGAGGCAACAGAGGGCAGAGGGGTGGTAGTGGCATTTACAGTCCAATAGGGGCCCAACAGCCAATTCTTTTGCCCCAGGGCCCCCATAACAGGGCCATACCATTGGAGATCATCATTGAAATAGACTTTTTCCCTTTGTCTACTGTACATGTTACCTGTTGCTATATGATTTTAATGTAAAACACACTGAGTTTACCTAATAGGCTATATACGCTACATAAAACTGCTCTGCTTTGCTTTTAGCCCTGTTCAACATAAAGTAGGCCTACATGCTATTGACAGTGCTGCTTATCTGCAAAGAGGCTATAGTGGAAAAGAAATAAGCTATTAGGGATTGCCTTAACACATTAAAGGAGCACTCCACTAATTTTACATGTCAAAGTCAAGAGGCTCATCATGAGGAGTATTTTTCAGCCTGAGGCTCTGGGTGAGCTTTGTCAAGTCTAAGGTAGTAGGATATGTCTGATAATGTCATATAGTGATGTCATTAGGGTTACCTCAATTTGAGACTGGAGACTGAGACGTTTTGAAAGACATGGGTTTTAATCAGACAGGAAGGGTCTAATGCAGTGGTTCCACTTTGTACCCTTACGATTTATTTTGGGACCCCTTGGGTGACCCCGACCCGTAACTTTGGAACCACTGGACTAATGAGGGATGTTATTGAGTTGCATTACAGGAACTGTATGACACAGGGTTTTTAAAGCTTGACCCATGCTTTGGACTTAAAGTCAGGATATCAGAGCCTTCAATTTTGAACATTATTTTTTACCTGTCTCTCATGAGACCCCCAACTTAAAAAAAGAAAGAAAAAAAAGTGCCGCCTTAAGTTTGGGTGCAGTTTTCTAATGAAATTACAAAAAACGAACAGATCTAAGCTGTGTTGTTAAATGTTGTGTTTGCATGTCTGCCATTTGAAGAAATAATTACACACATGCACACTAATGGGGAAATACTGAGATAGATTGTGGAGGAGAGGACATGTCTAAATATTTTAGACATGACTGTGGAGCAGAAATGCAGACAGCCGCTCTCGCAGCTCTTCAAAGTATTGTTTTTGTATGAAGTGCTCCACTGCTAAGCCCAGAAGAATTTATCTGTTAGCTTTTCAGGCAAGTTCCCACTCGCAGCCTGTGAGGTAAACGCTAGAGTCTGCTGCAGGGACTCCGGTGAACCGCAGAGGCCATGAAAAGCTCCATATGGAGGGGGGTCCGGGACAGATAGAACAAGCCTTTTAAACACGCCAGGCCAAACAGTTACTTTATCAGGGCTTGTTGTGTGTTGGTGTGTCCGTTAACTGTCACAAAACGGCCGGAAACGGGACTGACTATGCGGCCAGTACTGAAATATTAGCGGGATGTTTACCCTGTATCCTCCTTGGAGAAGACAGACACGCCGAAAAAATTCAACAGTCGCCTCACCCCGCCGTGTCCCTCCGCGCATTCCACAGGCTGGTGGTACAATAAAGTAGTACCGTTGCCTAAACGACCCAGTTTTATATGATTTGACTGTAATGTATAATAACAGTGATTACAGTTGTTGTGTAAAAGTTGTGTAGGAAGCACTTATATCTTTAATTTAACTAAAAATAGTAATAATATGTATGTACAACAAATAGTCCATTACAAGTAAAGGTTATGTAGCCTATTTGAAATTGTGCTTAGTATAAATACCCATTATGCAGATGGGCCCCTACCAAGGTGTTAGGCTATATTATAGGTCTATATCATATTATTGTATTAGTATTGATTTATGAATGTGTATGCAGCACTTTAATGTTGTAGCTGGTGAAGGTGGAGCTAATATAACTAATGGATGTTGTTGGGAGATTAATCTTGAACAATGTGTTTTAATAATAGGCCTATATGTTTTGTGTGGAAAATCTTAATTTGCAAAGTAACTAATATATGTCTGAAATTTATGTAATGGAGTAAAAAGTACAATATTCTTCTCTTATTTATGGTGTAGAGTAGAACTATAGGCTAATATACCAGAAGCCTAAATGAAAAACTCATGTAAAGTACAATGGCATACCTAAAAATTGTACTGTAATTACAGTAGGCTACTTGAGTTAGCCTACTTTACTTGGTTACTTTCTGGTTTAAAACATTAAAGTTTGCACAGAATTAAACAGAATACATTATCAAGAAAGCAGCAGGCTAGGTTTTAGTTGTGATTTTGAGGTTACAGTTATATGAGTAAAACTACATAATGGCTTTTCTGAAAACAGAGTTGTTTATGGTGGTTTGGCTTGGATCATGGTCAGTTCAATGTTTGAGGTTGTGCCAAGCCACATTAAAAGGCTACGTCCAGTGCTCAGTCTACTAAACATTAACATAATGGTTTATTTTGATGTTAATACGACTTTGATTGCAGAACTTTTACCTGTAGCAGATTATTTTTAAACTGTGGTATTGTTGCTGCTTTTACTAAAAGATCTGAATACTTCTTCCACCACTGTCCACACATTTTAAGCGAAAACTACTTAAGACATGATCTCAGTATAGCATTGCGTAGGTAGAAGTCTTTATTTTAAATGGCAGAAACTCTGTGGAAACATTTTTATTTTGGTTTGACAATTTGGCTCAAGATTGTGCGGCTGAAAGCTTCTAACGGAATCTAGTGATTGGACATGTTGTAAAGGGCAGGTCTTGGCGGAGTGGACTGTTGTCACATCCTCTGAGGGAGTTCTTCGTGTGAATGACGAAAGAGCCATGGCTGATGGAAAGGTGTTCCGGTCCTGTGGGGGAAATCAACCTCCGCTGACTGATAAAGGAGCAGTGATGCGTCAAGCTGAACAAACCGACAGAACGCAAAGAGACTTTCGTTCACTGATTCTACCTTCAAAATAAAAGCAATATATCTAGGCCTAGTGCCGCTTTCAAAAGGAAGCGAATAAATAATAACCATTTGGGAGTCACTATTGTGTATACATAAATGTGTCTAAATACTAAGCGGTAGAAATATATTCTATGTGAAACGAAACGAAAGATGTACTACAATTCGTTTAAGGGGAGACACGTGAATAGGGAATTATTTTAACTCCTATTACCATACAACTTCCCTAGTTGATTACTTAGGCGCATATTAAGACAATATCTTTATATTACAAGTTTTCTGAAATTGTATGTTTAAATATAGCTAGCCTATAAAAACGAGGCTTTATCTTGTGCTTGGCGTAGTGTAGTACAATTAACACCTAAATGTGTATTTTGGATATTTTATTTACAGTAGCCTGAAAGAAAACATGTTATATAAGCAAAAGAGCCCGAAATCTCAAAACCGAAAAATGATGTTTTTGCCTGAATGTCTCCCTTTAAATATAACGGTTGCCAGCCAGGAAGAAGTTCATTTTGAAAAGGGTTACCGGAAGTAGCTCTCTCTGCATAGTTAGCTCGACACTGTTTTAAAAAAGAGGGGGGAGGTAAGTAATTATTTAGGGGGAAGAAAGAAAGAAACAAAGTTGTCGACCGTGCAATGCACACGGGGAGGGATTTTATTTATTTCGAGCGACTCGTTTAGTCCAGCACCGGTCTGCTGGGATGGAAGTGTAACGGCGCACCGGTTTCCCTCATTTCCTTCTCTCTCTCTCCAAACTTCTCCGCTACTATTTCCCGGACAGGATTTCTCCTTTGAAAACGGACTGATAAAAGCAGCCGAGCACAGGCGGATGGACGGACGGACGGACTGAGGAGTCTAGCGAGTGCTGTGTGTGTGTGTGTTTTCAGTTGCCTGAGTTAAAGTTGAACGTGTTAACGTTAGCCTATTTATTTTTTTCCCCGATCACATTTCGCCCTGCGATGAATGGATGAAAAAGTCGGGTGAGTCGACTCTCTGTGCACAAACGGATGTATTTTCTTGTCTACACTGGACCCACATGAAGTGGTGATAGCCTGCATCCCGCTGAACATCTCCGCTTTGTGCTTTAAAAAAAAAGAAGATAATTCAAACGGGAGAGACACCCCCACACCGCACTGGATAACCAAGATATCAAACCGACTTTACTGAAGTGTATTTCAGACAGTTTAACTAATGCAGATACAGATGTGGAGCCACATGAGGGTCCACAAAGGAGGCCCTCCACGACCATAGGTCACACTGAAGTGTCCTGATGTATGTTTCTCCTTTTTCCTGGCTGGATTGACTTGAACTATTAACCTAGTAATTGGCTAATAATCCAATGGATTCTTTCTCACCACAGCCTACCTGTGCCTGTGGATTTTCCACATTTGGGCAAACCAGATGACTCCGAGGACTTTAGTCATGTAACCACCCTGAAATGTCTTAAGTCTTATTTATCCATTTTGTATTTATTGTGTGTATATAACGGTATTTTTTTTTTTTTTTAAGCTTTTGTGCTAGTTTCAAGGCCAGTTTTTTAATTTCTTAGTAAGAATTTGAAAGCTGCCATTTCATCTGTTGTAGTGAAAACTGTAGATTTACTTGAACATCTTTGTTCTGCTGTATATCTACCCACACTGTATTGAGCACATTAATCTGTAATTTAAAGGGGGAGCTGTATCACTTGACTTTGCCCAGACAGGCACCAAAAGGCTTCATCATGGATAGGCCGATAAGCAAGTTATTGGGGAAGTTAAAGCTAACTGACTCGGGCAGTGTGAAATTCAACAGTTCAAAGAAAAAACAGGACTCTGCCAACAACTCTAATAACAGCAACGCCAACACTGGCATCTCCGGAGGCAGCGGCGGGGGCAGCAGTATACCACCAGCTCCCAGCTCTGCAACTGCCTCGCCCTCAAGACCCGGCCAGTTCTCGCTTGCCTCTGCAACCACAAGCGATGTATGTGTTCCAGCGAGTGGGAGAGGAGGAGGAGGAGGAGGAGGAGGAGGAGGGATGGGAATGCCTCCCTCTCAGCTCCTCACCCCATCGTCGTCTTCCTCCACGGTGGGTGCCATGCCTCAAGATGGCGAGCAACCACTTCACCCTTCCACCTTGGCACCACTGAGGCGTCGCTCCCCCCAGCAGCGAGCTTCCTGTTACCTGGGTGAAGGCATGGATTCCCACCTGAGGCGTGAGTCCGGCCTGGGCCCTGAGTGTGACCCTCTGGGAGCGTTTGGCTCCAAGGCGTCCCTCAATCAACGGCGCTACTCCCTGGAGCTCCAGCAGCTGGTCAAACGACAACAGCTCCTCTCCCAGCCGCCGCCTCTCTCTGTTCTTCCACCGTACTCTGCCTCCATGGGCTATGGGTCAGCCCCCAGGTGTGGTGGAGGGGGCATGGCAGAGCCTGGCTACCTCTCCGAGTCTGAGAGGCACAAACGTCTCTCTCTCCAAGAGGCTATGTTCTACAAACGCCTGAGCACGGGCAGTGAACTGTGGGAGAGCACCAGACCTGCATCCCTCTCTCATCCGCCACATCGCACATCTGATGTGACCGGAGGAGGTGTAGGAGGCTTCTTTTATCCCCCAGGACCTACTCTGAGCCCGTGCTCGTCATTCAGCCTCCAGGAGTCGCTGCTGGTCAGCCCTAGGTCCAGCTTTGCCTCCAGCACAGCCAGTGGTGGTGGAGGAGGAAGCCCCATGGGGAGCCGCTGCAGCAGCAACCGGACCAGTGGCATCAGCCTGGGCTATGACTCTCGCTACTCCGCCTCTGGAGGCCTCCCTCCACAGCAGCAGTCACCCTCCATGCAGACAGGGGGCTCTACAGCTGGTTATGGAGCTCCAGGCAGGGCCGGGGTGACCCCCGTGGAGGCCTGGACACAATACCTTGAGGGAGGGATGCGTCCAGGGGCATATGACAGCCGACACTCCTACCCACCTGCTGTTGGAACTCCAGGAGCAGCGTGCTACCAGGCTGGGCCAGAGTGGTGGGAAGAGCAGCAGGCAGGAGTTAGAGGCAAAGAGGGGGTTGTGATGGGAGACAGGGCCCGATACTCAGACCTGCCTGGCACCCGGTACCAGGAAGAGCTCACTCGACTTCTACTGAGAGACGCTGCGCTGGCAGGTGGGGGGCTCCTGGAGGGCCTGATGCTGAAAGAGCAGTCTCTGGCCCTGACAGCTCTTTCCAAACCGAGCATGACAACACTGGGGCCTTGCTCAGCTGGAGGGCCGGGCAAACCTCAAGAGGATCCAGGAGTCGGATCTGGAAGGGAGGCCGTGGAGAACCGTCAGGAGTTCTTTGGTGAGATCCTTTTTTAACAGTAGTTTTCAGGGTACATGGTGGAAAGAGGAAAGTTAGGAGAAAGGTAGGCGGGATACAAGTTGAACGGAGCTGCATTTAACACAAATTGTAAAATTACATCCCTAATTTGAGCCAACGCAGACACTGTTCATGCACGGTATCCCATGCATTCATAATAGAGCGCTGGGTCACCCACCATCCACCCTCAGTGTGTTATTATTGTCCTCCTCGCTGCCTGGTGTCAGATCACAGGATTCTCTCTAAATGAAAGGGTTGTATGGATGGATAGATGGACAGATTAATAGTTGAAAGAGTGTATGGATGGATGGTACCTTAGAACCTGCAGAGACATGCAGGGTTGTAGCATGCAAAGCATAAAGGAGGTGGGGGGGAGCGCTTCAGAAACTGATCCAGACAAGTAGATATGTTTAGCTGAAGAGAAGAAAGAAAAAGAACATGTATGACTGATATGTATATACTGATTTAGGTTCCCACCTGTAGCCAAAACATCAGGCAGAGTCAGCTGTTGTTTCAGGCAGGCGTTGCCAATTTGCAACAGTGGGGTGCACATGGACGGCTAATGCAGCGTATCTACATGGCCATTAAACTGCAAAATTCTGCTGTAACACTCAGACACAAATTACATGGTTCCATATAAACACAGCTCCGACCATTACTGTAAGTCATAGAAGATGTGTGTGTGTGTGTGTGTGTTGTTCTGTGTGGCAGGGTGTGTTTCCCCCAAGTGACTTCAGGCCACAGTAATGCAGTGTGTGTTTGTGTGTGAGTCATGTGTGCGTCCTGGTGTGTGTAATGATGCCTTGGCGTGTGCAGGGGCGGTGTGCTGTAGCCTGTTTTCCTGCTCAGGTATGTGTGCCCAGAGGGGACATACAATACTGTACTCCTTTCAGCCATTAGGAAGAAATCAGAAGCTCTGAGCCATGGAGACAGACGCTCTGAGCTCAGCACACACACACACACACACACCTTATATTAAATTCTTAAAATAAATTAAAAAGAAAGTAAAAATGAAAATTATTGCCCCGTATACCAAGAAACAATAGAGCTAAATTTAGAGCTAATGCATAAAATAACTAAGGAAAAACAGTTTCTGTTTATGTCCCACAAGTTTAAAAGGAATAATGAGTACACAAAAAATTACTCAAGTAATATGTCTTCTCGTGCTTAATAATTTAGTTATAAGCACAGAAATGAGGACAAATGCACAAATATTTTTAATTTTCTCATTTTCATTTAGTGCATTGGTGCTCAGTTCCTGGGCCCCCAAAAAGTCCCTGAATGCTACCCCAGGCACTTAAACCAACTATATCCCAACGTTTTCTATATGTAGCGCCTTTTAAAGCCTGGAGTTTGAGTCTTGGCTCTTTTTGGCTTCTGGCTTCGGCAGAGACTTGTGTCTGTATCGAAAGAACTGTCCAAGGGTGTAGGAATTCTTGATTTGTGTGGCACTCCCTCAGCCACATTAGAAAGGAAAAAACGCAGGCAGGTCCTTTAAATAGATCACAGAAATGCTGTAGCTCGGACCACCACACCACTTTTCCACTTTACATTTAGTGCCCTGACTAGTGCTGAACATGTACTTAGACTTAACTGTATTCTGTTAGATGACAAATACACAGAGGGGTTAGTTAGCTGGAAAGGTTTAAAGTGTTGGTACTATAGTGTTTTTTACGTGCTAATTTTGACCTCGAAATGCTTATCACTTTCCTGGTGCTAACTGTTATGTCAGTTCTCATATCTGACACCAACCTGAAAAAAAGAGTTGAAAGGTGTGTTTGTTGTTTGGTTAATGTAAGAATTTGGCCAGAAAGTGGCTTTAAATGGGAACCAAACAATTATCCACCATTAGATAATGATTTGAAGGAAGCAGCAAAAGTGCTAATGTTTGTAATTTACCAATTCTGTTTCCTGAAGTAGTTTAGGCTCCCAACATCAGACAAAAAGTGCCATCTTATTTAATCTCCAAATTGCTCCAATTGTGGGGTTTAAAGTAAAATTTAAAGGGAAGTCTTAACTGCAAAACTCCAGAAGAAAGAGCCGTCTATTTTCTGGAACGACTTGCCAAAAAGTCCGATCCGGTGGAGTTTCCCTTTAATAACAGAGCTTCAACAGAGACACTTGAGTGGATGAGCAAACAGGCTGGCATGGGTAACTGGGTTTTAACTGTGTGAAAATCCCCTAGGTGGTGCGAACGAGAGGATTTACAAGTGTTGACACTTTGTGTGGAGTTGGATTTCAGACACATCCTCTTGGAATGCGTCGTAAACGAAGTGTTAAGAGCCGCTGAGCGATTACTCTCTACTAAATGTGTGTTTCTGTCCGTTGTGTTTTGCCCATTGTGCTGGCAGGAACCTGTGTAAAGTGTGGGAAAGGCGTGTACGGGGCGGATAATGCCTGCCAGGCTCTGGATAGCCTCTATCACACACGCTGCTTCACCTGTGTGTCCTGTGGTGAGTATCTCCCCCCCCCCCAACCCCACACCCCAGAGACACAACAATGATTTAAAGTATTTAAGAGCAATGAATTTCTATCACCAACACCTTTTCTAAACACCGTTTTTAACCATTTGCTATAAAAATGTCCCGGGTTTATCCTGCTGAGTCAAACATCTCTCCCTCTGCAGGACGCACCCTAAGAAACAAGGACTTCTACAATGTCAATGGCTCTGTGTACTGTAAAGAGGATTACATGGTAAGAGCTGAGGTCAAGGCGTGTTTTGTCATCCGTCTCTCTTTCTCACACACACACACACACACACATTCAGAGTCAAAGGATTGATTTTCTACTAATGGCAATCTTTGTTGTAATTACAGTTTTCAGGATTCCAGGCTGCTGCTGAGAAGTGTAGTGTGTGTGGCCATCTTATCCTTGAACAGGTGAGCGGTGTGTGAGAACATGCTACATGAAGAAGTGCCCAAATACCTATAAACACATAAGACTTAAGCTAGATTTGAAATACTGTATGTATACTTTAACCCTAACCTTCCCTGTGTAATTTTTAGTTACTTGTATCCTATGTTTCCCAGAATACTTTAAGAACCCCCCCCCCAGAGGATAGAGAAATTCAGTTACGTCTTTTTGTTGGCTCCTCTTTGGGTTCCCACGGCAATTTTTTTGTGGAATGTTTGCCTTGGGTTTTTTGATAAAGAAATGGCTCTGTAGGGATTAGCCTGTTTTGCCATATTTGAACCACATAAAACCCATAATAAAAATAGAAAGGTGTGTGTGTGTGTGTGTGTGTGTACAAAGGTTTAATGCTCAAAAACCAAGTTGGTGCAAGAGTTTTGAAAAATGAAGGCCCGTGAAGTTGTCTATGGCCAGTGTAATAACAATAATACTACTTTATTCTCATATCCTGCATTGACTATTTTCTGGTCTGATTACAAACTAAAGGATGTTGGTAAGTATTGTAATTAGTGATCATGCCACTGTATCATTGAAATTACAGAAACCAATTTATACACTGTTCATCAAGAAGTTGATCTGCATCAGGACCCAGTGTTAGTCAAATTTGCTGTGAAATGTATTGATAACCACTTTGAAATAAATGCAAATGCTAATAAAGACAACAAGACCAGAAATGTTTTAAAATCTTTTAAGTGACCTTAATAATTATCGTTCTTAATTCTCAGATCCTGCAGGCTATTGGGAACTCGTACCATCCCACCTGTTTTCGCTGTATGGTGTGCTCGAAGGCTCTGGATGGGGTGCCTTTTACTGTGGACCATCAAAGCAAAATCTACTGCGTGGCAGACTATAACAAGTGAGACATTTACTGTAAATGCTGTTTCGAAAGAGTCCTGGCTGGTACTATAGCTTGGTGGCTATTTCTGTCCTTATTTTATCCTATTGACCAATATTTATGTGCAACAAAGATGTTATGCACTTTACTTTTTGCATGTTTTAACATTTAAAGAATGTCCTGCTTACTCATCGCACTTCCTTCATGACTCAACTGTGCGAGTGCTGCTGGATTCTACAGTAAATAAACGCTCTCCTATCACCCTACAGGACTTTTGCCCCAAAGTGCGCCGCCTGTTTACAACCCATCTTACCTACTGAGGTGAATACAAGTGTATTTGTGTGTGTGTGTGTGTGTGTGTGTGGGGGGGGGGGGGGGGGTGGGGCCGTTTGATTTATTTCTCTTGTACGTAACCTTGAACACTACGTGGGAGTAGACTGTTTTCAGTCGACCTTGACACAGTTTTCCTAAATAAACTTTTCAACCAATGTAATATAGAAGAACGAGTTTCAGTCAATCACAGAAGAGTATTTCAAAATCTGTTTGTCTAGCATAGATTTGTTTTGATTCACACCATTTCTCCCGGTTAACTTAAGTTCTGTTTGTTTTGTGTCTCAGGGCAGTGAAGAGATCCTCAGGGTCGTGTCTATGAACAAGGACTATCACTTTGAGTGCTACCACTGTGAGGTGAGCAATCTTTGTCCCTCTTTTTCCAAACTGACTTTTGTTGTGAAGTGCATTGATGGCTGACATCACTTCCTCTGTGTGCATTCCTGTCCTTATCTGTCATTTCCCCCCCCTCAGGAGTGTGGTAAGCAGCTCTCTGATAAGCCTGGCTCGCAGTGCTTCCCTCTGGACTCTCATCTCCTCTGCCACTCCTGTCACATGAGCAGAGCGTGCGCCACACACAACATTCCCTCTCACAACACACACTGATCAGCACCTATGCAGCGGTGGATGTTTCGAAAAAGCTGGCCTTGACATGCTGTCATTCTCCAATGTGCTTTTGCTCAGTCATGTGACTTTTTCTGAAGATGTAACTGCTGACATTCAGAAATGTCCACTGATTCACTTTTTCTTTGGACCCTTTTGTCACATGTACTGCCTGCTGTACTTCTTGTACTATTACTGTACCATAGTTATAAGGGAACGGAAAAGAAACTACTGCTTTTTCTTTTACCCCAATGTGGCTACTGTTTGCTGTAGAAGAACAACGGATTTTGCTTAACTGTTTTGTACATATATTATCGCTAGCAAACATTTTGCACTTAAATTTGACTTTACTGTAAGAAATTTGTTACATGAAGCTGTACAATTTGGGGAAATACAATACTGTAATTTCTGTTGTAATAAATATTTTCATTTGTGTTCAGATAATGGTCTACTTAAGTATTAGGTGACAAATTCAAACAATTTCAGTATAACTTACCTTTTCCTCTGCACTTAAAATTCATCATTGAAGGCGTCAAAACTCTATCAGCCAGGACATGATGCCTCTTTGTGAGAAAAGACTAATCAAAAACATCAAGTAGTAGAACCAATTTAAATTTATTCATTTCTTAAATTCTCAGTACATTCAGCACTTGCAGGGGGGGATGCAACAAAATCTAACCTTTAAACTAAACATAAAATTTAAAATATTAAAATTTAACCATTACTCTATTAGAAGGTAAACTTCTTTGTACCTCCTCGTGTGTGTGTGTGTGTGTGTGTGTGTGTGTGTGTGTGTGTGTGTGTGTGTGTGTGTGTGTGTGTGTGTGTGTGTGTGTGTGTGTGTGTGTGTGTGTGTGTGTGTGTGTGTGTGTGTGTGTGTATGTATATGTATGTATGTATATGTATGTATGTATATGATTTAAGGGTCAGGAGGGATTTTCAGATGGAGACTTCAGTGCAGGGAAGGTCCACTTCCTGTAATTATTACAGAATACACCACTTGACAAGAATATCATATCCTCGTCGATTTCAAAACCATCCACTAAAGACAAACTCGGGCATATGCATTTCTCCTGCATGACCACAACACATCACGTCTCTTACTATCGCACACTTTTCTAGGTTACAGTGTTGAGACTACCAGTACAAGTTGCATCTTCGTGGGAGAGGGAGATGAAGGTTATTACTCACACAAAATCACCTGCTGTAACAAAGAACCCTCCAAGGCTGAGAAAAATGAACATGATTCATGAAACTTAAAACAAAATCCTCACTTTGACAAAGACTGCCTTTAAATTTAGTCGTATATTTAAAAAAAAAAAAAAAAAACCTGTGCTTACGAGTAGAACACTAAAACTGATCCTAGAAAATATTTGAAGGTCAGGGATCTATTTTGGACTGGTTTTATTACAGGGCTCAGAGGAGGAAGGAACTGTGCACCCGCAGAACTAAAATAAAGAGGCGAGCTCTCAAACCTCAGTGGGACAAAATGCTGAGGCGAGCCAAAAAAACCACCATCCTCTCTGCTTCTTTTCTTTAGCCGCACTACACTGAGACGAGAAGAAACGCTGCTCTCCACAGAGGGAAAGGACTTTGCTTCTGGAAGACAGAAAGAGAACAGAAGAGATGGGATAGGAGCTAGATTAAACGTCATTTTACTAATAACAAAACATGTCATCAACATTTTCTGTGTAAACTGACAAGGACAAGGTGGGGGGAAATGGCAGAAGTGTGTGGAAGACAACGCTGGCGTCAAAATGGACGAATTAAAGCACGGTGGGGCAGATAGCGAGGAGCAGACACAAGTCCTGAACTTGAGGCAAAAAAAAAAAAGTATCTCCAAGTGGAAACACTCCCTCCCAAGACTTCCTGTCTGCAGTGTCCCTAGCTATGCCGCGTCCCTCCCTCCCTCTCTCTCTCTAGCTTTCCCTGCAGCCACTTGGCCCTCAGCGGCGTCTATCCCTGGGGTTGCTACGGCTGCGAGAGCGCCGTCCACTGCCAGCGCCTACAGAGGGTCGTCTGGGCCGGTAGCTGTTGTCCCTCTTCTTGTCCCCCTCTCTGTCTCGGCCGCGGTCCCTCTCTCGGTCTCTGTCAGCTCCTCGCCCGGCGGCTCCGCCGCTCGCCGTCACGCTGCTGTCCTTCTCCCGACCCTTCAGCCTCTCTTTCTTTTCCTCTTCGCGCTTCTTCTCCTCCTCCTCTTGCTGCTCCTTGCGCCTCCGTTCACGCTCCTTTTGCCGCTCTGTGCGGTCCAAAAGCCTCTGTGCCGCCTTGTGGACACAAAGCAGTTTAGTTGGATGAAATGAAGTCTAAACTACTCATTATGACAGAAAATTGTTTATGTGTGTTTATAAGTGTGTAAGTGACCAACCTGCTCCTCAGAGAGGGGAAGCCAGTATATACATGGAGCTGCTTTGGTCTTCAGGAACAAGTCGTCTAGCAGTTTTGCAGGAGGCTCGTCTCCTTTCTCTGTTAATGGAAACAGAGAAGGGTGAATTTCTTCAAACAGTTAACTAAATTATTACTGCAAACATTGCTACAGAGGTGGGAATATGAGGTTGCATTCCTAGTCAACAGTATTTGTCAACTGTGTGTACTGTATGTTTGGCAGTCTGTTCCTCTTTAATCAATGCAGCTGGTTTTGTGGGGATATTCCCAATAATTGATACAACTTTTCTTCTGCTAATCTTTAGTAGACTGAGGTGTAGAGATTTTTTTGACCTCCAGTGTTGTTTAAGATTCTTCTTTGTTGTGATTAGCTGGGTACTGAAGGTAGATTCATCTTTGTTTCATTTATGCTTTTTTAGCTTTATGGACAATTTTTATAGCTTCGGAGGCCAAATATTTACTTCTACTAATTTCAAAATCAAGCTACATATGATTCAGTAAAAGTCTATATGATTAAACTAAACATGGTTCAAAAGTAAACTAAAAACGTGGCATGGATGGAGAGTAACGAAGGATTGAATGAGGGTTGCACAGTTAATCTAATCGCAATGTCACGCGATGACATAACTGCACCAAATGTTTGATTTAAGTAAATGAAAAGGTGTGCTGTGTGCATGACACTCTAGTCTCTGTGTGCACTGCAGTCTCCACGTTGTTAGTTACACCCTTCGCTTTACCGACAGTATTAACAGATGATGCCACCGCGTCTTAAGAAGCTTGTTGTTTTATTGTTCACTGTTAACTGACTTTGCGCTGTCTCTTTTCCCTTACACAGCCGCTACGCTAATCTCCGACACCGCTCATGCTCCCTCCTTGCTTGACCAATCACTCACTGACGTCACTCACTCAACGCACCTACGATTCTTGCCCTCACTTTACACTACCATCGTAACAACGTCCACAAAAGATATGACCAGTCCGTCGGTTTATGCAGTGGTGCGTGTGTCACGTACGGTCACGTGAGAAGAACTGAAGTGTAGAGGGTTTCAGAGCATGCAGACTTTAAGAAGAGGCTGTACAAAGTATATTTTGTTATTACATTACACCCATCTTAAATGTAATTGTTTATAAAGGTCATCAAAATGTAATATTTTAATTAAAAAAATAATTCTTATTTATTCTATTTATTTCATTTGTACTGTTGAGCAAAGCAAAAAATGTCTATTTTGAAAAGATGTTTTTGTTTTTTAATGTAGTGAAATATTAAGTTTAAAAAAAGAGGATTGCAAATTTTTTGGTATGCACTTCCTTCTTATGCTCATTTAACTTTGTACGTTTCAAAATGTTAGTATTTTGTGCATTAAATCGCAATCACAAAATGAATCTCCAAATCGTGCAGCCCTAGATTGATTTATTACTCTATATCTTGTAAGTGAATCTATTACACTAGCATGCTTTGTTCTGGCCTTTCTCCTGTTTAAAATCCCTTTCTCTTCCATTTTTCTCTTTTGGCTTCTATTTAATCACAGAGAGGTGCGTTACCCTTCTTATCAGTCTTCCTCTCCTTGCTCTTGGCCCTCTCCCTCCTCCTCCTCTCTCTGTCTCTGGATCGAGATCGTTGTCCGTCCTCTCCCGGTCTGGCAAATTCCCGGACCTTATCCCGGTCCCATTCCCGCTCGCCACGGGCTCGTTCACGGCGCTCCATTTCTCTCTCCCGCTCCGCCCACAGATCCCGCACTCCTACCACGCCGCGGTCCCGTTCGAGATCTCTGTCCCTGTCTCGGTCTCTTTCTCTGTCCCTGTCCCGCTCAGGCATCAGAGGGGGCAGCCGGTTCTGAGGACCACCTGGCAGGGCAACATGGTCCTCCTCCCTTTTTAGCTTCAGGATGCCTTTGTGAACGTCCAGCTGCAGAAAGAAAAACATAACAATAAGGATTAAGACCTGTCCTCTCAAGCATGCAGCGGAGGGACATTATGATCGCAATAACAATCAACCTCCAGTCCGCTACAGACAGTCGAGAAATATGTTTTCAGAGCACTGGATTTAAGATATGTCTTGCCACAAATACTTCTGGCAAACTAACGTTACTATCTAAACATCATACCAACAATACCGAAGCAGGCTGACACCGAAGCTACGTTCAGTCGCCTATTTTTCTACAACATACCTGTGGTCAAGGAAGTGTTTATACAACTATCTATCTTACAATATTTTGTTTCGAAAAGAAAGCAATGTTAAAGTTGTTGGTATGTGTATTTATTTATTTAAGTTAATTTATTTTACTGGTTTGCTCAATAAAAATAGTTTACATTCTTTAACTGTTTGATGCATTCTCCTTCATTTGTATGATGTTGTAGAGCCAAGCAAACCCTTTAGTAATCAAAGCTTTCAGTAAACATAATGACATTCAAATGTTTTTATTTTTATATTCTATGTACTCCTGACAGTAGAATAAGCCATTATAAATCTATCTAAAAAGGCACAGTCATGCAAACAAGGAAGAAGAAAAAACGTCAAATACCGTGAAACCGCCAGAATCTTAAAAATCTTTTACAAATTTCTGGTCACATTGCCCAGCATTAACCAATTTTTAAATATTTCATACATCATGCCTTTTACTGTGGATAGCATAGTTGCTTACTCTTTTACATGGTTGTATAATAATCTCATAATCTTGTTTGAGTGGTTTAAAATTGCCAAGTATAATTATTTTGTTGCTCAATAACTGAGACTAAGACAAATTACGGTGATTCCTCTCTTTATTTTCCTCAGTATACTGTATAACATTGACGAGTAGAGAAAATCGGCATTTCAGGTGTTCATTACCTCATCCTGCTCACAGAAGTCGACACAGAGGACCTTGGGATTGCTCGGAGGCCATTTGAATCCGTGGAGGGCAGCTCTGGTGGCGACAGCCTCCTCTGTTGTAGAGTACTAAGAGGACAAAAGAGAAGGAAAAAGGTTATCAGGCTGAAAAAAATCCTTTTTATGCGTAGTTACTAAAGCCAGACCAATATATCAGTCATTGGCCTATCACAGAAATATTGCTATCTATTGGTATTGGCGTTTATGTTTTCCGATATATGTGCCAATAATGAAAACCTTTCTTAACAGAACATATAATGCAGAAAACCATGCTTGGTGGGATTTAGCAATAGTGACATATAGCTATGTTTTATTTTGATTCTTAATTTAAATGGATGGATATATATATATATATATATATATATATAATCTTTAGTTTGTGTTATAGTAACTAAAGATATATATATAATCTTTAGTTTGTGTTATAGTATCTAACACAACTGGCTGGTAGGGATGCACCGAATCCAGATTGTTTTGGGGTTCGGCCGAATTCTGAATCCACTGGTTAAGATTCTGCCGAATCCGAATCCTACTCCCATCCTCAGTCCATTAACACAGTAAACACATTAATGAAGTAAACAACGTCCACAGCCTCTAAAATAGTTTAATGTAACAACTTAATGTTAAATTCACATGATCTTTTCACATCGTAGGAAAGCACATCGCTATCGCCAGATGACTGACTATTTTGTTTGGCAAATTTTCACTAACCAGTGTATGATAAAGGCATGTTGGGTGGGTGAAATTAGAAAGCCAACGTTAGCCAACGAGCAGCAGCCGGCCATTCGGTTGCTCCGCTCCCACTGTAGGAAGACTCATTTACCGAGCGAACAGCTGACAGCCCGGGAAGTTTTTAGCTGCGACTGTTCTTCCTTTGCCGTACCTGGGGTTGCTGCGTTTTGGCTGCTGTCTGTGGATTCCTTCATGCGCGGCTCGTATTCTTTCGGATGTTTCATGTGCAGGTGTTTTGGGGGCGCCGATGTGTGTTGTTTGGAGTCCTTGCCACCGCGGGACAGGTCGGCATTGCGGGTTGGGCGTGTGGCTCGGCTTGTGTCACCTTCTTTTGGCTGGGGGTGCTGCCGGCCGGCGCTTTTTCTGCTCGCGAGTTCCATTTTCACTTTCTCACAGCCTACTGCATTGAACGGTCCACCTACGAAACACCTTCCCGTAATCAATAGCGGTGTCATTACGTTGACCAGCGCAGTGCACGCAGTGCAAGCGTAGGGTTCGGTGGAAAAACATTCTAAGGTTCGGCAGAAACCGAACCCCGTCAAAAAGTCCAATATTCGGCCAAATCCTAACCTGAACCCTGGATTCGGTGCATCCCTACTGGCTGGAGCCAGGCTTGTATTTATTCATGAGCTCAAATAGGTCTTTATGCAAAAACACACATTATTTACTGACTGTTTTCATATACATTTTCAGCCGCATACTCCACTAGAACAGCAGAAAACAAGGTTAGTTCACCCCTCAATGCTCCTACCCTCAGATACTGTGTGGTGGACACTGTGTATAACACACAAGTTTTGGCAGCTGGATTGATTCCTGACAAATTCCACAAGCAGCTGGTTAACACTACCAGCCAAACAACACGCTTGGTGGACACAAGGGTTCGCACTCAATATAAAAATGCCGATTCATTGGTACTCACTGTGACATAGCAGTGAGACTTGATCTTGTCGATCCAGAAGCCCTCTTCCACCACGCTGCCTGTCCTCTTCAGCAGCTCTTTAAGTTGGCCCAAGGTGAAGGGTCGCACCTTTTGGGATACACAAGGAGCATGGCTCAATCAAGATCAACAGTCAATTTCAGTCACACTGGGTCAGTTCAAGTAAAGCAAGGGGAGACACGAGAGAAATTTATATAAAGAGCTCAGCTGAGATGATCTTGTTATGTATCAAAATAACAGACAGTGTGATTATATCAAATGTGCTTCAAGTTTTATTTGACCATGGAACATATCTGAATATAAAGTGTTGACGACTTTAATATGAATGAAGACTGCCAACAGCCAATGAGAGTAAGATCAGGGGGAATCGAGTACAAAAGTGTGGAGAGAGAAATGCTCAACCTCCAATAGTGTAGCTGTAAAAATGATGATGATGATGGTCTTGACAACTAGTGAATGGAGTGCCATGAAATGTTGTATACATATTCATATTTCCCAGAGAATGACTTTGTGCACCCCCTGACATTTTATCTAGCACCAACAACGGGTCATAATTTCAATTTGTCCAACACTTCATGACGTGATACCTCTAAAAAATAATGACTGAATTCTAGCTGGTTTATATCAATCAGAGAGCAAAGTTGCATTTTAAATCCATCCATTCCATCAGTATAGTTTTCAGGTAAACAAAATGATGATGACAGTCACACAGCAGAGCTATAAACTTTTAGTCTCGTTTGTTTGGGTTTTGTGTTCCTGTAGTCTGAGAGCTCCTGTTTTTCGGAGATTAGTGAGGCTGGGTGACATTAGATATCTGGTAGTCTTTGATCCACGTGTAACTTTCAGTCTAGCTTCTATGACGCAAGTTTAAAAAAATCTGCAAATGCTAGTCATTAAATGTGTAATGTCTAGTCTTGTCATAGTCTGTTTAGTCATGCAGTGTGCCCAAAACCTAAGGTGATACTTGACTACAGCCATAATACCTGGGTAAGCGTTCCTGACTCTAATTATGGGAATGATGAATATGTGGTTACCACTGGCATCAACACATTATGCTTCATTCATGAAAAACTTGTAAGGTAGATTTGGAAAGGCTGGATTTCGCTGTACAATTATTTCCCCCCACATTATTTTAGTTTGTGGGGGTAGTTTGAAGCTCCAACACGACCAAACGACAACACGTGTTCACTGTAGATGTAATGCAATGAGCTACAAACCCACCAGGTTGGTCACATGGATGATATTTGAGACTTTGCCGTGAGGCGGCGAGGGCTGCCTGGTTGTGCGGATGGGGTCATCGATGGTGACGGACACGCCAGACTTCTGTTGACTTATGGAGCGACGCACCAGACTGTCGCTGGGGGTAACTGAGGGAAAGATGATGAAGACGTGAGAAGAGTGCCCTTGAATATAGACATCCCCCCCCACCCCACCCCCCCGCCCCCCCCATCCCACTCAGAAAGAAAGATGAAGTACTGCCAGAGGGATCATGGAAGAGAGAAGGCATCAAAGAGATTTGTACCCAACAATCTACAGCAATTAAAAACCCACAAACTTAACAGTGAGGCAGTTCACCTTTCTTTGCCTCTCCTTCGAGCTTGACAGATGTCTGTGTTTCAGAGGCTTCCTCAGAAACGCTGCTCTTCCTTTTGTCTCTGGAGGTCCTGCGTTGTTTTTCTTTCTCAGTTTTCTCCACCTCTTCCTCTTCATTTGTCTGTCCGTTTTCCTGGTCACCTGGAACAACCTGAGGAGGAATTACAGGTGGAAAAACAGTAATGTGACAATTCAAAACCACCGACAAAAGACGTAGGGAACATTTCTCGAACTTCTCTGCATCAATTATAATGATGTGGCACGTTAGATGTACAAACAGAAACCTGAAGTTTAGTCAGTATTTACAATTACGTTTTCATCTGACAGCAATGATATAGTATGCCTCTTCTGACCTGTGTGACGGTTCGTCGAATCTTCAGGCCTTTGTCCTGGTCACCCCGGCTGGCGTCCAGGCCCTCCTCGTCCCCAGACATTTGCAGCTCCTCTGGGTGCAGCTCCACCACTGCCTCCTGGTTCACTTTGATGTCTGGGATCAATGACTGAAGAGTAGAAAGACAGACAGGAGATGCGGGAGGATAATAGTTGAATATTTTGACTGCATCTGTTAGCTGATACACTGCAAGAAAAGATGGATAGCAGTTTTGTTTTCCCTCAGTCATTTTGCAAAGGTTTATCTTATGTAAATGTCCAGGCAAGGGTTAAACTGAAGGGCAACTGGACTTGGTTAAAGGTGCTCTGTTCTGGAGAACTGAAGAAGTATCTCGGATGAGACAAAACATGTTCACAGCAAATTTAACCAAGTCCAGTTGCCCTCGAGTTTAACCCTTCCCTGGAAAACTATGACCTGGATGACTGAGAACCTTCACAGACTTATGTAAATGATGAGCATTTGTTTTAATGAAATCCCCAAATTTCTCCCAGCTCACTCGTGACACAGAAACACGCCAGCCTTGGGGTGCATTTTAAGTTATTGTAAAATACCCTTTTCCCATCTGGTGCTTGTTTTTGTCGTTTACCAGCAATTTACTGGTGAAATAAGTCATTGTTATAAGTTATTGTTATTACGTTATTAGTCCATTTAATTTTGACCATATGGCCTTAGCAATAAACAAGCCGTTCTTTAATGTTGCCAACTGTCGTTTTGTGCTCCTTTTTTATATTTTATACATTATAAATATATGATACAAGTATCGATTTAGCACTGTATCGGAAAAAACCCAAACGATACCCAACCCTACTCATGATGTTTTAAAACTTAATACATTTTCCAGTTGAGTTTCAAAACATTATTACTGGAAATAAATCTTCTGATTTAGGTCTGCCAATGGGAGACTAGAGAAGATGTAACCAAACTAGTAGTTGTCAGAGTAACACCATTTTTAAAAGCTTATTTTCATTGGTTTAAACAAATACTATTTTATTTTACAGACCTACCCAGTACATTTAGATGGGTTTTACATAGAGGGTCACCAGTAGGTTAAAGGATTTCACCCGTGCCAGTACCTTCAGTGAGTCAGTGGTGATGATGATGGATGGTTTCTTAGCAGTGACTGCTGTGCTGGAGCCCCACCGCCTCTTCCTCCCTGCTGCAGTTCCCGTCTCGGGCTCACCTGCTCCTCCATCTGTGGTGGCTGGAGACGTCTTACTGCCTGCAGAGGAGTAAAAAACAAAAATGCAGTTCATCACTGAGAGAGGAAATGCACTCCCAGGTAGATGATTTGCTCCCTGTTGAACAGAACTTTAGTGACAAGTTACTGCAAGCTCATAGCCTAAGAGCACAAAATAAATGCTTAAATACCCAAATAGTTTTGCCATGGGTGCCAGTAAATAATTAAAGTTTACAGAGTTTATAAATGGAACTGCATGATTAACTTATTTCAGTAACTATATTATATAACTACTATATTACATGTTTTTACACATTTGTTAAGCAGTGAAATATAAAAGGAACCATGCAGTAGATAAATATAGTGAGCACTTGTATATAGGGCAATGTGACTGGAGCCACAAGCATGAACAGGGTCCTCGCTGACTGAAATAGCAGGAAATACTGTAGCTTTGTTGCCCAAACCAGCACATTAATTTAAGTGTTTTGTTTAAATATCACTTTTAATCAGCATTTCCACAACATTATGTCAACACAGCATTTCCATACGAAAGGATAACACTGGTGTAATCTTATTTCTATCGACATTACAGACCACAAAGAGTTTAAATTCATTTACACGATCACGATTTTGGCTTCCCACGATCAAATTCACGTGATCGAGCGATATTTAAAATGCTTCATTCCGTTCATAGAACGCTCTGTATCAAAGTTTTTTTTTTCCCCAAAGCCGCACGTGCCTCCATGAGCCAATCAGAGTTGTTCCCTGCACCGCGCAGCTTAGTTTAGATGTTGACAGTCACAGAGGACAGAGTAACGTGAGGAAAATTCCACAACAGATAGCAGTCGGTCGTAAGTCGTCACGAGGTTTACCAGTTTACCAGTAAACGCAACATTTTGTCCCGTCTGGGTTGTTTTTCAGAGAACAGCAGTGACCAGTGCTAGTTTGAGTCTTTTAGCTCATAGCTTTAGTGGCAGACTGTTGTACGTCCCGCTGTTGGAATCCTCTACAGTGAAATACAGTCACACTACACCGTTTAGCTGTCAGCATTTTAGCCGTGTTTAATCCAGTTACTACTGTAGCTAATGGTAGGTTAACGTTAGCTGCTGTGTAACATGTTATTAGTGTTTACTAGCGTGACATGCAGCGATGTTTCTGTTGCCTCTTAACGTCTGTTTTTGAGCATCAGAGCGCAACGCAGACATTTAAGTGGCACCGTAATCCACGTTGCTATTTCGTCCGGTAGATACCGGGCACCGGTGTCCTATTGGCACCGGATTTTAACATGCGCCGTTAACATGAACAGAAAATTGCGTTGCCTGTATCTTTTCACGGCAAACGCGCATGTTTGGAAAGCGGTCGCACAACAGCTGAAATGGCTACTCCTTCATAGTATCCTTCAACAAAGGAGGAATGTAGCACAATATGGATGTGAAAGCAGTTATAATTAGCCTATGTGACAATAAAATTTGTTTTGGTTTAAATCAACAAATAATCGTAATAATTAATCGTGATCAATATATTGATCAAAATAATCGTGATTATCATTTTGGCCATAATCGTGCAGCCCTAATGCTAAGAGTCGGGTATTTTCTTTTTCATTCTTGTTTCACCCTTGTTTCTCATGTTGGACAAAAGATGTAACTGATATACTCACTGGTCAAGGATATCTTGCGAGCAGCAAAAGCCTTAGGAGTGGTGCTCTAGAAAGAGGGAGAGACAAAAGAGAACATACAGAAACCCCAGGGGTGCGGGGCGAGATGAGAACCAAGAGTCAAAACCCAAACAGGCAACAACAGAGAGGAGGTGAAACAGGAAAAGTGGAGGAGGGGTGGGGGCGGGGGGTTAAAGTAACAGAGGCCTGGAGGTTCCAATTGTACCACATTATGGAGAGTTCTTGGTCGATAGAGAGACTCCAGACACATTTCCGCCTTCCACCTCTGTTCAAAGACACAGATAAATCATTGCGCTACTCCCCTTCTCTGTGTGTGTGTGTGTGTGTGTGTGTGTGTGTGTGTGTGTGTGTGTGTGTGTGTTAGACTCTAAGGACAAAGCAAGTACATCATGTGCATTAGGACATGAGTAGGCCTGTGTGAAACTCAAACTGGGTCGTATCTTAGTGCTGTAAGTTATTACAAGATAAAGTCCATCAGAGGACTGAGAATAGAGGAAAGAGAGACAAGCAAAGTGTCTGTCAGTGTGTTTGAGTGGATCCTGTCACTTTAAAAGATTCCCATCCCATTTTTAACTGGAGGTGGGGATGATTTCAATATTACTTGCCCTGGTTAATGGTTTTAAATGCATCCAGAGTGCATATGTCTGACTTATTTTACATCCCAAACCAGTAATAATTACAGCACTAATATCTTAAGTGTTTTGACAAATTCTATTCTATTTTATTAGCAACATCCACTGTAATATATAAAATATAACACACAAATTGTGGGATAGTAGCAGATCAGTCCTGAGTAACTCTAGCATAATTTGTGTGGTGTTAATAAAATGCAATGGTGCTCATTTAACATCAAAACTATGGCATGTAGTTGAATCAAGTATTGTAGTTGCCTAACATTGTTGAATGTTGTTAGTGCTGAGTTCTGAGCAGCAGAGGTGGAGAACCGAGTGTCAAAGAGTCAAAAATCTGTCAGCAGAACTTTCAGTACTGCAGTTTAAATTCACCTTGAAGATTTAACATGTTCAATAGAACACAACTGTAGACCAGCAATGTATGTCAAATGTATGATCAACACTTTCATTTTGGTGTCAAAATATCAAATTAAAACTGCAGTACACGTGACAGTTCAAAAATGTGCAATAAATTACGAGGAGGAAATAAATGAATTCCTCTTATTTACAAAGAAGATGTGGAGGAAAGAGTTTTTTGTTTGTTTTGTTTTTACAGTTAATCCTTTACAATTGTATACATTTTTAAATAGAGGAATAATCACAAGTCATTTCCTGGTACCATTTGACACCTGATTCCTTACTGGCTCGACTATGGCCCAACCGCACGACAGTGTGTACTGTATCTAGGCAACAAGGATCCAATCAGAGAAGGCAGAGGAGTGAGGGCGGGGCTTGATTTGAGTGTGCAGATTTGCCACCAGGCAGGAACTGATCACTGGATTGGACTTTTTTCTTGAATGGGACTGGGGAGGACTTTTCTTGATTGACTGCTGATTAAAAAGTCACGTTTCAGTCTTTTGGGGAGCCAAGAGTTTCAAATTACTTTGTGATGGATTCTGACGGGGGTGGGAGTTGACGTATACTTTGTTAGAGTCCATGATCTGCGAGTTACATCTGGCAAGTAAAAAAAAAAAAATCCATTTTGTGATGCTTGAAATTATTGTCTTTAACCGTCATAGTTGTCCATATTATCCAAAGCAAAGTCCTGAAAGCCTTTGTGACCGGTATCTGAAATGTCAAAATGTTAACAGGTTGTCCTGTAAAGTGTCTGTTGTCCGGATAAGTTCCTGTTTTTAAGCAGCCAGAACGTGCTGCACAGTTCTCGAGTTTGTTTTGTAAATTGACAGCTCAGGCGTAAGGTCTTTTCAGTGGGATAAAGGTGGACAAAAGTAATCCAGATATGTCTTTGTTAAATTATAATCCAGGGTAGAAGTCAAAATGAGAGGGCCGATGGACATCGTGACAATATTTGCTGACATGAGTGCCTCTGCACTCACATGAAATCATACGAGATGCAAGAGTCAAGTTGTGGGTGTAGCGAAGAGCAACAACTGTGGTCGTCCATCTGTCAAGTCCACAGGGGAGGCAGGATATCATGACGTCCTGGTGAAACATCCACAGAGTCACACTTGAGATCACTGACAGTGTGGCAGCGGAGGAAGGGGGGTGATGACTTGTTTAGTATATCCAGCTTTCACTGTGGACGATCAATATCACTCGAACCCAAAAAAAATATTCTTAGAGCATAATGTGGGTCAGATTACTTGTCCTTGGCACCAAGTCCTTTAAAAGTCTCTGTTACATTAGAACTGGTGCAGAGTTCAGGGGAACAGTTCTCTTATGGATGGCAACTTTGAGCATGGTGACCGAACTTACATGCACAGCAGAGTAACTGACATCACTTTTAAAAGGCTGGCTAGCTTGCCAAGGCAGAGGATTAAGATCTTTCAAAGTGTGAGTGAAAATCCATATCATGTCACAGAGGTCTTATCCACAAAGTTTGAAAAAAAAAAAATAAGTCCCATAATCATCACTTCCAAGCAGAAAATTTCAGTTGCTCAGTTGAAGTGTTTTAAATCTTAAAACCCCAAACAGTGATCATATAAACGCTCAAGCCCTGATCACTGTATGGGTTATTGCAGGGGATCTCAGTCCAAAGTCATTACTCCACCCCACAAGCAGGGGGCAGTGTGGGATTAGAGGTAGAAGTAAATACAAAACTGGAGTGCTGAAGAGTTTTGTCTTTTGTCTAAGCTGCATCTTCCTTTTGGAGGACAGAGGTATGGATATTGGAGGGCAACTCTGAGGATGTGCTTATGATGCTTAAAATGGCAGATAGGAAAGGCCGGGAGACACCCCCCCCTCCTGCCCATACGGCATCATTCATCACCACAGAACAGTGCAGTGCAGTACAGTCCAGTCCGGTTCAGATCAGTAAGCAGGCTTCCAACCCCTGAGGCAGGGTTACCATGGCAACTGTGTGCTGCTGCAGTTACCATGGCTGCCACTTCTATCGGTGGTGGTCTGCGAGCTCCAGTTCCTGCTGGCTCAGCACGTCACTGGAGGGCTACAGGGGAGGCCTTGCAGGCTCATGCTTTTCAGCGCGATGGGGTTGCAGACTCTGGGCCTAATTCTGGTATCAGCGACGCACTTGGGCATAGCGGGACAGGAGATGTAGGAGTAGGAGGAGGAGAGGTGTTGGTGTTGGTGGTAGTAGTAGTACGCAGCAGGTACCATTAGGGGCAATGGAAGAGTCATGGGCACCTTCATAACAAAGCAATCAATGGGGTTTTAAACAGCAATCACACCATAAATATATATAGTGAGAGAGAAGCGTTCATGATGGGATACAAAGGCAAAAGATGGAAAGTAAGAGGACAAAGAGGGGAAGAGAGACAGTAAAAGAGAGTGAATAAAAGAGAGACAGATAGAGAGGCCGGGTGAAAGGAGCAAGCAAGAGAGCCAAGTGAATGAAAACAGGGTGAAAGAAACAGCAGAAACAAGGCCTGACGCATCTCTACATACACACTGTCAGGGTCCATTACTCATGCAAACCCAAGAAGGGAAAAAAAACCCCACAAACATAAAAAATAAAAACACTTGCTGATAATAACTTTAATCGCTTAACAGCTCACAAGTAAATCTAAATTAGATACTCTCGACCTCAATGCCTAAAATGTAATGTATGGTTGTGGGCATCTGGTTTCAACAGTACAAGTAGTGAAGGCTGAAGGCCACATCTAACAGTAGCTTCTTAATGAGCTCCAGAAACTATTCTCAATGGTATAATTAGGTTGTGAATCAAATGTAAATTGATTGCTTTTTTGAATTCAAAGACGGGAAACTGCTTGTGCGTAAAATGCAATACTCCGGTCCGATACAAGGACTCTGAAGACCCTGACACACCACATGCAAGAACTTGAGCTGACTAAGGCAGACTGATCAAATGCTTTAGGACAAGTGTCACCTGAATAGGTGACGCTGGTGGCTAAAGAGCATGCCTGCAGGATAACTAGTAAATGATCAGTTTTATACACACACACACACACACACACACACACACACACACACACACACTTTAACATACTATTACCATGACTACTTGCATTCCAGCAGCATCAACATCCCTCAGCAGGTACTAGACAGACAAGTGTGTGAGAGATCATCTAAGTCATGAAATATTAGTTGCATTAAACGCAGATGAAAGGGATTAGTTCATTTCTCTTCACCCCAGGACCCAACTCCAACTCAACCCCTGTTTGTTTACCAATGAGCATTTGTGGAAACCCCCAATTGAGTAATCTGATAAGCGTTTAAGAGATTAAAAGGATGCAGATACTGTATGCAGAGCCAGAATCAAAAGGATAAAATCTCCACAGGAGCCAAAGGAATTAATGGTTGTAAAAATGTTGGGGTTGTGTTGGTTTTAAGTAACCCTATTAACTTGTGTTGCCAACTACACATGCTTTTATATGAATGAGGCTGCGGGTTAGTGAGAGACAGAGCAAAGACCCAGGCATCCCCACCCTTCTCAGTGACCTTACCTCCTCCAGACGGCCCTCGCTGTTCTCTGGCTCAGCCCCAGAGGGTGGCTGCTGGGCCATGGAGCTCTCAGAGTCTGGTTCCACCTCTGTCACGGCAGCTGCGCTGGGCTCTGACACCTCCCTGCAGGACGAAGAGAAGGTTAGGGTGAGGAGGGCGGGTGGGGAAAAAAAAATGGATTTGACTGTAAAGACTGTTTGAGAGCTAGGGGTCAACACTGATCAGTAAGAGTGTCTGGTCTTACCAATTATCACCTGGTGATAAGCTTGTTATCTTTGCCCTTGTGTTACTTTTGCTAAATCCATCTCTAACGCTACCTCTGAATTACTATGAGTTATGTTGTGGCAGTTGACATTTCAAATTATGAATCACAGAGTAAAATTATCTTTCTTCAATGAGTCAAACAACAGTTTCCTTGAGCTGAAGTGAAGCATAATTTAAAAACACATCAAAGTTATATTTTTAGAAGTCATTGATAATGACCAGTCATACCCTCACTTGATACAATGTCAAGGCCTGGCCGCCTGGGTGTTGACTGTTCTGTTGAAAGAAATACCAGTATCATGACTTTCGTTTCTGATTTTCTTTAGTTTAACATTTTGATTAGGTTTTATTTTCTGATAGTTGTTGCTCAAGCTTTAAACAAATATGTATTGCATAACCTTAGATTCTGAAAAATAAAGTAGTTACCTTAATTTACTGTTTCTGGATCAATGAAAAAATACTAAGTATGAGTCAAACTAACTAGTCTGACTGGGCTCGTGAATAAGTTCTTCATGTTGATTCTGATATTAATAGAGATTAAAGAGATTAGAGAGATTAATATGTTATAAACAACACAAAGCAGTGCTGCTCTACATGTATCACTACTTTAAATATTTAAGATATATCTGAAATGACTGTTTGATTAATCGATAAGTCAATGGACCGAAAAACAACTGGGAACTATTTTGATGATGGATAAATTATTTAAGTCATTACCAAACGTGAGCTAGTTCCAGCTTCTTAACTGTGAGATTTTGATGCTTTGCTATGTTTTATGTGATAATAGATTACATTTTAGTTTTGGGTGTTTGGGTTAGACAAAACTAGCAATTTGATGACATCATCTGAAGCTTTAGGACATTGTAATGGGCATTTTTCACTAACATCTGAGATTTTTTAGATCAAACAAAAATCAAGGAAACAATTAGCAGATTAAATAAAGAAAAATTTGAAGAAAACAATACGTTTCTGCCTTAATCAAAGACTATCTGGACTAAGACAAGAAAGACTGCCTTCAAGCTCAGCTCTAGAGACTGGCCAATGTGAGGTTTAGTCTGAGAGGAGACAAAATGATGTGTAGGACAAGACAGAAAAACACTGGGAAGAGTCAAAGGCTGGGTGCTAGGGGCCAGTGATCTGGGTCACTCCTGCTATGAATAACTCACCAGTTAACTGACACCCAGGGTCACAAACACTCTTCAAACTAACTCATAGTCCAAGACACACACTCACAGCTGACTCCATGTGTCTGGTCTTCATCTGATCCATGCTGGGTCATTATTGAAGCAAAACCTAAACAAATCTAACTTAGCTAATAAGTAGCGAAAAATAAGTCACGCTTTGTAGTTACTATGAGTCAGACCTCACACAGCCAAAAGCTTCTCTACATGTTATTTGACTGTATCACTGTTATCTAAGACAAAACCAAGCAGATGTCATTATATTTTTAGCTACTCCCTCAACCTTCCCTACCAGCAGTATCCAAAGTCTCCTCCACTGCCTCCATATGATGACACAGGCACTGAGGTAGCACCCTGTAGGTGGGAGAACCACATCCTTCTCTTTATCACAGTGCACAGTCTCCTCTATTGTTTGATTTGTTACATGAGGATTTGCAGTGCATTGCATAGTTCTTGTTTCACCGGGAAGGAAAGTAAATATGTTTAAAAATACTTCTCATTTCTGAAAAGTATCAAACAAAAAAAATGTTTGGTAGTGAAAGTGAATCCCAGGTGCCAATACCAATCTCTGCAGCAAGTTTTGTCTTAAATGTTTTCTCAGTTATTGCAGAAAATTCCTGAATTAAATGCAGTAATACAGTAATTTTCAAAAAGGAACATATTCTGTAGCGCTTGTGATGAGAGTATTGCTTTTCTGTTTTTAATCTGCTGATTGTTTTCTCGATTAATAGATTAAACGTTTGATCTATAAAACATCAGAAAACAGTAAAAAGGTTTTATCACAAAACGGTTCACTTTACTATTATGCGAGACAAGGAAAAGCAGCTAAATCTTGCATTTGAGAAGGTGGAGCAAGGGCAATGTATTTTCAGTCGATCGACTAGTTTCCTAATTGATCAATTGTTGCAGCCATTAATTAAGTGACTTCCAAGATGAAAGTGGTAGAGTGCCCAATTCAACCCTTGGAAGAATCTTTCTGGCTCAAACACCAATAACTGTAAAGAAAAATCTCTCTAACTTGCTAATAATTAGGCTACTCACACAGCCAGCTCAGACAACCAAACCTCAGCTTTCTCTTTCTCCATGACATGTAGCATGGTCATTGGCATGCATGGTTTCTTTAAGAGGAGGGCCTGTAGTTAGTCTCTGTAACACTGAAATGTACCCAGAGTGTTAGGAGACCTGTTCAACCTCCTCTCTGGAGATTAGTCACTGGCAGTGAGGAGTGTAAGCAGGAGGACAGCATTTCCCCCTCCTCTACTCCACACTGGCTTTCCTCATTTGCCCGAGGTGTGGATGTCAATGTCTATGTTGCTCTTAGGCAAGGCCAGAGACACACCTGCACAGGCTATAAAGAGAGACAGATGTCACCTAGAAATACAATCCCTCAGAATCAGGAAAGAAGGAAAAGCCAGGACGAGGTGATGTAATGATCACTGAAAGAAAGATGAATGAGTGTAACTAACTGTGAGCATGCACAATGCTTGGCTTTTTGTTTTCAAATAACACCCTTGAAGCCTTTCATTTCAAACAGCTTTGTATCTATATGACTGGGCTGGAATGAATAAGCACATTTAAGTACAGCTTGAATGTAAGTAACAATATTAAGATATATGTCAAATGTATCACAAAATAAATCCATTACTTCTAGTTAAACTTCTCAAAAACCTGACAAAAAGGGTAGTGCGACCTGAGGCACCAATTCTCCTTCACTGTAGCTCAGCAGAATTACTCAAATCATGTCCTAATCATCAAACTACACTCATAAAGCAGACAAGTAGTCAGTTCCCAGGGGATGAGAGTGCTGGTGCCAGCTGGGAGAATTATATCACAGCATAAGGGTCCATTCACACTGACTGTACAACTAACAGATGTCTGATTTAATGATCTCCCTTGACAACAGTGAGATCATTAACAGCTACACAAACCGAAAAATAAAAAAATATAGTCTTCTGTAGGCTAGACAACAAGATGCATGTACAGTGTGGCCATAAATGAGCCTTAACGGACAACAACATGAGGATGGCACACATAAGGAAATGTATATTCTAAAATAGTAATAGATATTTTGCCACCTGGCATGTCAGAAAATGTTGAGGTCAAGATGAAAGAGAGAGAAGGGGAGAAATCACAATCCGCATGACTCGTCATCACACCATGAAATCTGAGCCCATTAATTATTTATCAATGTGCTCCTCCAATGTGAAGCTATTTTAGACACAAATCATAGAAAGGAGATCCCCTTCCCCCCCAAAAAAAAATTCTCCCCGGCTCCTCACTCAACAAAAGACTCTCACCGACGGTCCCAACCCCGGTCCTCACATGGACGAACATGCAACACGCTCATAACCAGGCCAATGTGAACTGATGACATGGTTTTTAACAGGCAGGAAGGAGATGCTAGCTAATCAGCATCGTAATGTACAGCCGGTTTCCCGGTAGGACACGACAGACTGAGACAGGCTGATGTATCTCCATTGCGTTATAGATAAGGGGTGTAAAAGTAAAACCATCAACCTAAAGCCTTGAGTCGCCCTCTAACGTTAGCTCACTCTTACCCGTTTTTGTTGCCTTCCGACAGCATTATGGCCGGCCTTGAAAGGAAACCCACGGGGACAGATAATAACACTCTGACACTCACGATTATTCCGGTCAGGCGTGGGTTGAAATCGGGGACGCGAAATAAAAAAAAAATTCCGGTCGCGGTTGTTTCTCCTGCTGATTAGCCGTGCACTGCGTCGGTATCAAGGATGCAATGCATGCATGACGGCCATGTTGGCTAGCGAGACCAGTGTCAAGTCTACCAGAGTAACTACGAACTATCTTCCGGTCAAAGATTTCCAAAATAAAAGCTATGTTAGCTGCTCAAACGTGTCGCATTCAGAAATATAACCTAATAAATATGGATTAAGCAAGGAACTAGGCTGAATGAAATTACGTTTTCTGCTGCCAGCAACAAATGGAAATTACACGAAAACGACGACCAGGAAAGGGACCTTTTTTTCTCAAACGAAACGCAGCAGCAGCCACGCTGCTTGTAGGGCTGCCACACTGAACGCCTGACAAGAAATACAACCTGCTATAATTAGGAGCAGGGGCGTAGCACAACATTCTGGGCCCTGTACAAAGGCATTCTCTATGGGCCCCTCCCCACATCCACAGCTATTAGGCTCATTCAAGATAAGTTGCGCCTTGCCTGTAAAGTGGACGGGAACAGGCGGCAGCAGCCAGGGGCATTGACAAAAAGCCACGGTCAAGTCGGACAGTTGTTTGTTGATGTTAATATTCAACAGACTGTAATCTGAATGTATTTAGTCTCTATAAATAATAAATGTCACCATCAGCCACACAACATGTGTTCAGTTAAGAGAATAAGCCTTCAAATCAGACAAATATATATAAAAAAAAAATCAGCTGTTAGATCAGCTGAGAGCCAGACGTTTCCCATCATGCCCTGGGTCTTGCCGTTGCTGGAGAGCAACTGCGGCGCCTGGTTCTAAAAACTGCGGCCGCCTTGATCTCGTGAGGTTATCGTTGCCCACGTGTGCATGACGTCAGAGCAAGTCGGGATCAAGTCGGACACAAATGTAACATGCATGCATTGGGCAGCGACCGTCGGTGATCGATTCTGCGCAGGTTTGGATCATCTCAAACGAGCCTATTCATTCTAGCATCTTTTTGGGCCCTCCTCACATGAGGGCCCTGTGTAATCAGTCCCCTTACCGACACCCCTGAGCGGTGAGTGGGAAAGCAGTTTACAACCGATTCATGTTCTAGGGCCCTGACACACCAACCAGACGGGCCGACCGTCGGCAGAAAAGCCAGTCGGACTGATCAGTCGGATCCCGAGGTCCAAAAAATGCATCAGAACACACTGAGGCGACGCCGACTTGAGCGTACGTGAAACGTAATATGTCTCCATAGCAGCAGGCGGCGCTGCTCTGTATTGTTTCCATTAACAGTCTGATTATTTCCCAGAAAATGAAGACCGGCAACTGATTGGACGAACGCGTCACGTGGTTCTTTTTTCTCCGGAAATTCACAGCCAGACTGTCATGGCGGCTCATTCAGAATACGATCTCATATTGTACTAAAATAGTTCACCGAAACGTGTTTCTGAAAACATTTTAAGCGAGAAATAGGCCATGCAGTTGCTGAATCTGTCTTCATTTCAGATCAACAAAGGTCAGTTTAAAAGATTTTCGTCAGATTTTGAGAGGCTCATCCGCTCCCCATTTCCGGGTGAGTCCCGACTGCCCTGTCCCCGACTGAACATGTCAGGTCGGCCCAAATGAAGGCCGACGGCTCCTCAAACGGACGACGGCACGGGACACACCGAACAGACTCGAGTCACGGACCTCGCCAGACGGCCCGACACCCGATTATCGGGCTGGTGTGTCTTCTCTCTAAGAGATCTTGGACGCATGTTGTCAGCTCTGTGACCAATGTTTTTTAAATGGAACATATATTTATTATGCCTTTATATGCTGACAATTAATATACATTAATATACCCCCCCCCCCCCCCAAGACAAAACATATTGGTAAAATATATTGGTTAAAAACTGCAAAGTTTAAGAGAAACTGATGTTAGTACAACACAAGTTAACAGAGCTCATAAACATAATGCACATCACCTAACTTTAGTGCAGACATGGTCCTTTCTTTAATACTGGATACATTATTGTAGATTTTAAGATGGGTTTTAGTGGGAGCTGTTTGCTATGTGACTGCTGTTGCATGGAAATCTCTTGTATCCAAAATACACATTGCTTTTTGGTCTTTCCTCTGAGGTCCAAAGTTAATTTAACCAAAGTGTGCAGGAGCACACTTTGCTAAAAAATTTAATCATCATCCTTAATATCCAGAAAATCAAGTGATTAAGACCAAGTTGTCTACATATTTTCTTTTGTGATTTCATCACATTTAATTTATAAACTTCTTGAAGAAGTTTAATCCTGAAAGTCAAAAGCAAGTTGAGCTATCCAGAAAGAGGAATAGAGAGAATAGCAGAATCAATTGAAAGAAAACAGACCTCATCAGTGGAAAATATTATAGGAATTCATGTGTCACATCACACAGTGCAAGAAGGTGTTGCATCCACTTGTTAATAAGGTTAACTGTATTTTAGTGATGGTTACAGACCTTTTTGAAAGGTATCGTTTCTCTGCCCCTTTACTCAGGTTAGTCTTTTTCTCATCCTCTGCTTCTTGTCCTTGGTCTGCCTTCTGTAAAAAAATATTCAAGTAAAAACAATGAAAAACAAATAGCACTATGCTCAAAGATTATTTAGCTTTAAAGTGCATCTCAATGTAAGCAGAACAAATACACACAAGAAGGCTGAAATACTGTTAACATATTTGCAATAATTTGGGTCCAAAATTACTTCTACATGTTAATATTTCTATGCACTTAAACACTGTCAACCTGGTAGATAGACATTAGGCATGGCAAAAGTGAAATGAAGCACACTCAAGAGTGTGACGCTGCATGGCATCCAATTCACAATCCCTATCGCTCATAGAGCTCTATCAATGCTGTAGTGAGTGACTGACACCCACATTAGTTTGATCACTGACCTTCAGCATGGCATGGCTGGTTTTATCTCCGGAGGAGGAAGAGGATTGAGATGAGTGTGAAGAGGAGTCTGATTTGGAGTCAGAATCTGATGAGGAACCGGAGTCTCGGGCCTCAGTTACAGCCACCCTGCCTTTGTTTGCTGTCTCCTGTATCTTTACCTTTTCCTTGAGCAGTTTCTCCTCTCTTGTCTTCTCCTCACCCTGGCGTTTTCTCTCTTTTTCCTCTTCCTGGCGTTTTCTCTCTTTTTCTCGCTCCTCTTTCAGACGCTGCTTCTCCTCCTCTTCCAGTTGTTTCCGCTCTTTTTCCTTCTTTTCTTCAAAGCGTTTCTTCTCTCTCTCCTGTTCTTGTATCTTCTTTCTTTCTTTCTCCTGCTTCTGGCATTGATCTCTCTCTTTCTCCTCCTTCAGTCGCCTTTCTTCCTCCATCTCTCTGTTCTCTAGTAGCCTCTTTCTCTCCAATCTTAGCAGTGGAGATTCACTGGAACTGCCAGACCCAGCAGTGGAGTGTGCTGTCTCTGCTGACATATCCACAGCAGAGGTGGCCTCTGCTGCACAGAAAGCCCCCTCTGACTCCATCTTGTGTACGAGCAGAGAAAGAGGCCCTGGCCTGCGCTCCGCAGAGGGCTCAGGACTGCTGGAACGAGAACTTGAGTCAGAGTCTTGCCTCTGCAAGGTGGAAGATGGGAATGGCAGCACCCTTGGACCACGTGAAGCCGCAGGGCCTTCTCCCTCCTGGTCGTCTGTGTCTGGTGGGCTCTGTTTGGGAGTGTCAGGTAGGGGAAACAGGTCAGGGGGTGGAGAGGGAGGAGGAGTGGGGTGGCGCAGTTGCATTGGTGTGTGGTGTACCTGTGGTGGTGGGATGTGCTGTGGAGGCTGGAGCTTGCGTTTGGATCTGGCAGCTGTTGATGGGACACTGGGAGGCATCTGCTGCGGCTGGGGAGGTACTCTGTTGCCCCTTGGTGCCCCGCCAGGACCAGGCCCCCAGTCCTCGTCATTCTCACTCTCGTCATCACCGTCGTCATCGTCATCACTGTCCTCATGGACCTGAGCTCCTGCTGAGACCCTGGCAGATCGGCTAAGGTGAAGGACAGGATAAGCTGATCCTGGTTCAATCGGTGCAGTGCCCTCCTTCTCCTGGGCTCGAGAAACGGCAGGGGGCAGCCCCTGGCGGTCAGGCTGGCCCAGGACACGCACTGACAGGGAAGCTACGGCACGGGGAGGAGATGGGGCTGGTGGCTCCTTATGTCCTTGATGAAAGGTGGCTCGCTGCATCCTAGCTCCTGGAGCCTCAAGGGACTCCTGGGGTTGGAGGGTAGGACCGGGGCCCATGTCAGGTCCGCATGCCATCATCCCATGTCCCATCAGTGCATCACCTCCTCCTTTCTCCTCCGCCCTGGTCATTGAGGGCTTGGGGGGTATGGAGCGATGCTTCTGGGCAAAATTAATGGAGTCAGTCTGAGAGAAGCCAAAATGACTAAATTTGTTCTATACATTAATTAACATGTTTAGGCATTTATAAGCAAGGAACATTCATTTCCAGGTGTATGCTGAGCATAGGATCACTATTCAAACTAAAAAATAATTCTGTGTAAATTAAAAACCACCACCACCTGCATGATAAGTAGAATATTGAGGGAATGAAAAATACATTTTACCTTCATCTGATCAATATTTAGCAGCTTAGTGTGTCCTGTTCTTTGAGATAAATCCTTAGTTTTCCTCATTTGACTATTCAGTGTGTGGAGGTTACTGACCTTGTCAGAGACATAGGAAGAGCTGTCATTGTCCTCTGAGTGGTCTTCATCCTCCTCCGGCACTGCTGGGCTTTCTGCCAGAGAGAGACACGAGGCAGGGGTTAAAGGTCAGCACCAATGTCTGTGATGTGATGATATGATTTATGGCACACACCCACTGGTTGCCAACCAAGGACAACTTCTGAATGAATTAGGTAGAGAAATGAATTTTTTTTTTTTTAATTAGCCATTATGGAAACTTCTGTTATTTGTTAACACATTTATGAGCAGGTTCATACAACCATACATGAAATTAGGCAAATACAGATGTTTGGACAATATAAAGTAACAAGACTGCTGGAAGAGAAAGCGTGTATAGGACAGAAAGACACAAATATTGTCCAGTTCCTTTAGGCTAAAGGACAGAGAGATTGTGTTTATTGTCTGATTTGTGATTGTGTGTGTTTATGTATTACCATCTGAATCTTCCTCTTGCTGGGCCTCTCTCTCCAGTCTCTGGCGAAGAAGCTCCTGCTGTTTAGCCAGGTACTGTTTTATGAAGCTATTCTGGCTCATCTCCTCACCTATCTACAACAAAATAAGGCACATAAAACAGCACTTTATTATTACATCAGCACGGTAAAAATTCAAAGAGCCAACAGCAGTGATTTGCATAGTGAAACCTGATCTTTAAAGTATTTCTCCTGTCCTGATAGAAGTACTGCTAGTAAAACAAAAATGAAATGGCACATTTGACATTCAAAGAAGTATTTATTAAGAACTCTTTGTCTTTGTAGGGAATGTCTATGGGTTTCTTATTTTATTTATCTTATGCCACTAACGTATGGGAGTTATGCATTTCTACAGAACTTAAAATGTCCACACATTTTAAAAATAAAATATTAAAATCTATTCTTACCTGTGAGTTGGGCTGCAGCCCACTGTGAGAGGAGGACGACTTCTGAAGATTTTCCAGCATCAGAGCCTGCAGGGAATAAGGAAGGGGAAACGTATATCTAAATGTAAAACACTGCATCACAATGAAAAGTAATACCATTTTTATTTTTAAATAAATTCAGGCCAGCTGTAATAAAACAAGCGGTCTGGGGGTCCTCCCCCAGAAAAGAAATTGAAAATCACACCTCTGCCAGTGCAGCCTCATAAACACAACTTTGAAGGCTTGGTTCAGTTGTACCCTGGGCCAACGCAGGCATGTGTTTTGTATGTATGCAAATCACGATTACACTGATCTCCACTCTCCACCTACAGAAACTTGTGACTTTATGGTAAACCTATTGTACGAATATATTTTCATCAGCATTATCATTGTCTTTTTGCTATCATTTTAAAAATGTGCATTACCATACCAATTACAACATCCCTTGTTTAATTCCGACAGGGCATTCACCTCTCTCTCCCCATGTTTGCCGTTTTTACAAGCCACTATTAATAATAATTCCAATATATTTTAGAACTAACTACTTTTAGGCCATGAAAAATAAATAATTAAAAGGTGAAATTATTTTCCAACCACAACTATATTCCTGGCAACGTGGAGGGACTTTTGAAATAGCATTTACGCCCTAATTCGGGAAATTAAATTTAAAAACATTGTAAGAGAACGGTTAACTGAGCAGATCAAATGTTTAAAAATCAAAATTCTGTGTTTAGGCTGTATTTTTTGCTAACATTTTTCTGGGGGAAGAGCGACTCATGACCTCAATATTTCTGAAATCCTAGCTACTACCCTGGAACCTATTGTTGTTTATGGGCTAGATGTCTGGTGCAAAACAACAATATTGTTGAAAAAAATATACTTAAAACTAAACTGAATAAATTGATGAAGCTCGTGTGTTTACATGGCGAGGCGCGCCCCCGTAACCCCGATACACTCACATACCGAGCGCGGGCACGGTCATGTACTGTACACTATGTGCGGCTGTTCGCTTGCTTAGGCCTCGAGTTGACAGGTGCACAGTTCAACTGTGTGCAACACGGTGCACTAAGTGTAGTTACGAATTAAGTCTGAAGTCGGTCGGCGGACAGTTGCGTTGTACGGTCCGTTACAAATATCAGAAAACAAAAACTGTTGTTGATTTGTAATAACGGGTGCTAAGCGATTTATGTATTCCCGCTTCCAAGCCCACACACCGTTACGGCCTCTAACGTTAACCCCTACCGTCTCTCGCCTCCTGGTGAACTTAGCCAGACTCGACAGGCGTCTATAACATGAGCGAAAACTTACCCCTTTCAGTCGTTTCAAGAGTGTGTTTTTCTGCCCACTCTTTGGGAGGCTTCTTTGCTCCAGAGCGGCTTTCAAATCCGCGACTCTAAGCGATTGTAGAGGTTTTCCATCAAGCGTAATATCTTCGTCCGCCATTTTGCTCCCTCCGCTTGTCTAAACTCCAACAAGCGTCGCTACGGCTGCTGCTCAGCGTCACAACTCGGCAGTTTCCGGAAAAGCTCGTTTTTTCCGAATCACATAACATTACAGTGATAGTTGTAAACAATTATTAGGCCAATTTAGGCCACTAGCCTCACAATTTTAATACTTTATTTCATTTAAAAGAGGTTTTATTCGAACTCTGGATTAAAAATGCACCAATTATTTTCGGCACGGCAAATAGAGATATCCTGCAGATACATTTTTCTTTTGACAGACTAATACTGCAATCAATAATTCAAACACATTTGTTTAATTGTAAAAGATGCATTTGTGCATTCTGAACAGGAATACAAGACAGGCATCAAATGTAGTGTTAAAAGTAAAGAGGTGTATTACTGTAGGAGAAAAGTCAAATATTCACTTCTATACCTCAGCAAATACAGATAGAGACTCAAATGAGTTCACATAGTGTAAATAACTTTCTTGTACTAAAGAAAAAAAACAGCCATATCTTTGAACTGTAACTAAACATTTTTCAGAAGAAATGTTCGTTGTAAATTACCCAGTAAAATCACCCTGTGGTGAAGAATGTGCATATATAAATGTATTCAAATTAAAGCCATGCAAACTGGAAAGCAAAGAATATAAAAAATGACAGTAATAAATATACTGCTAAAGGTTACTTGCGATCATGCTCTCTTCATACATATGCCATGCCCAATTAGGCAGGCAGGTATTCATTAATTAATACTTCAAACCCCCACAAGGTGGCAATGCAGCAGAGAGGATGTAAAAACAGGAACATACAGTTTACCTCAAAAAAATGATTTAAACTGAAAAAATGATTATGCAATGCCCTGATGATACTGAGTTGGATCTGAAAAGTAAAATTTGAATGCAAGGTTAAGCAATGACTAACAACACAGAAAATAGATCACAACACTTACAGTAAGTATTATAATCCAACTTTTGTAGAGCACCTTTGTAAAGTTGAGATGTGTAGTGTAAATGTGAAAAGAATCCTGTTTGTTCCACCACAGCTTCATAATTAAAATGTTTGAGCTGTTTGTGCGCATACCAACATTTTAAATATAATTGATATAAATGAAAATGGTAGAGGTCAGACAGTAATACAATGGTCTGACGTGAAAAACAGGTATGTTTTGTTGGATTTAAAAAAATGCAAAATCCCCCCATTTCAATTAACAACAAAAAATGCTGTGCTTCATTTCAGTTTCTACTAAGGCTGGGCGATATAGTTATGATCAATATCACAACAGTAATAATTGTCAAAATATTAATATATATCTTGATATGGCAAGTGTAAAATAATGAAACTGATGTTCAGTACAGTGACATGTGTTCCACTGCTATGCTTTACATTATCAATTTATTTATTATATAGCCTATGTATCATACCCAGCCTTAGTTTCTTCCTGACTTGAAACTATCAAAGCAGATGTGAGTAAGAAGTGTTGACAGGGGTAAGCATTGTATGGGAAATTAACATGAAAAGCAAAGATATTCGAAGAAAGGTAAGCATGCAGATCATAACAAGACGTGTCGAGACAGGTGAGCTTGGTCGACAGGTTTCTTATCCATTGCCAGGCTACCACGTGACTGTGGGAAAGAACACAATTAGGCAATTTCTCACCCAACTATTATTACTCACTCAAATATGATCTCTCTCTGTCAGACAGCATTTTAATTTTCTTCAAGAGGTGTGTACGACTGCATGAACGTAGACAGAGATGTTTCTTGTTATCCTCATTGAGTGGATTACAAGCTGTACTGCAGTTAATCTTTGCTCTCTAGTGGAAATGGGTACTACACAAACACAACACATACTTGTACAGATTATGAATGGAAGTCAGGCTTAATATGGAAGAAATGGAATAGGGTTCAGGAAGTTTGCCCAAACACTTGATATGCTGCTTCAACAGCTTCAGAATGATGATAACAAAAGGCCTTTCAGGTTAACAGTAAAAAGTAGGCCAGAACCAGGATGTGAGGCCTCCTTCTGTGCTATTTTTGGAATGGGGGAGATGGCTAAATAAATAGAGGAAGGAAGGAAAACTGCTATCATGTGAGTGAAAGAAAATATGGCAAACATAATAAAGCAAAGCTCCCAAGACAAACAGCCCGCATGGACACTCAAAGCCATGGAGGAGCTTCAAATATTCAATAAGTTAACACTCAAAAAGACGTGGCATCAAAGCTGGGAAGGTCAGTATATAAACAAAGGCAAACCAACACACACTTGGAGGACAGAACCAACCGTCAAAACTCAGCTTTGTAGCACCTGCAGCGAGGCTAAACACGTGTTCCAGGATTCAACTTCGCTCGCTTCAATCCCATTCAAACGAAAGGTAATGAAAGAGTAACAACAAATAAGGCATTTCAAAGAGAGAAAATATATGTGTAGTGTAAACAAAGTTTTTACGCAAATGATATGAAATATCATGAAGATATTTCTGCCAGGCGCTGGAGCAGAGTGGAGAAGCCAGCTGCTTGCTGGGAGAGCTCAGCGACACGGTCCACCATCTCCTGGGTGGCGGATACTGAAGGGTAGTTTTGTGCAGCGCCCTTTGTTGCCACAACAACTGACTTCAAGGCCTGACAGAGTCGTCCCCCTGAGGTTGTGATCTGAAGTAGAGAAAAGAAATAAAAGCAATTATTACACAGCTTTGATAAAAAAAAAAAAAAAAAGTAAACTGCCAGTTATTGCCCATTAAGACAAAAGCAAGTATACTTTGTGCTTTTATTCCTCAACATACAGGCTATATCTTATGATTTCACATGAATAATGTCATAAAAACAAATTCTGCGTAGGGTTCTCTCTACATACCTTGGCCCGGAGGTCGGCCGAGGTGAGAAGGCGGGAGAGCGTGTCCCCAATAAACACCAGTTTGTGTGCTGTCACAATGAGACTCTTTCCTCTAGCGACGAAGACGCGGGGAGGTTGGTTTCCCTGCACGCTGCTGAAGAGCACATCGATGGCGTCTGCCAGGCAGGAGAGGTGAGCGAGGCTTTGAGATGAGTAAAATGACAGCAGCTCCGAGTCCTCCAGGGAGAGAGACACAGGAAGTGGAGGGGATGGGGTCAACTGTACAAGGAAGATCAATACAGAAAGTCATGTTACAGAGTCAAATATGCCACGGGCACTAAATGTATCATTGTCTTTAGGGGATGACAAATCTGAGAAATTGGATGGCTAAGTGGAGTTTTGACAAGTTTTCCCTTTTGAATCCTTGTCACAATTAGATACGGCCAATAATTACACAACAACCACAGATGCAATTACAGCTTTAAGCCATTTTGCTATACTGCACACAACATAATTACATTACATTTAAATGACTCTTTAGCATAGCTGCAACGATAAGTCGATTAACTGGTACCCAATTCATTTTCTGTCGATTGGCCAACTATTTTGATAATCGAAAAAAACAATGTAAGCAAAAATGCCAAACATTTGCTGCTTCCAGCTTCTTGAATGTGAGGATTTGATGCTTTTCTTTGTTAAATATGATAGTAAACTGAACATTTGAGTTTTGGACTGTTGGGTGAACAAGATATTTTATAATATTTTTATAATTACAACAGTATTTTCCCACTATTTTCTGACCTGATCTTATGGACCAAATGATTTATCAAATGAATCGACATGAATCCATAACAAAAAACAAACATTAGTAACAGCTCTAATCTTAAGCAACCATTTATCTGACTTCGTAATGTAAACAAACATTATGCAGACCTCTGATTGATGGTGTATAACTGCATTAATGTAATACAGGACGTGAGCACTCAACTCTCTTTTAAATAAGGTTAAGAGTCTTACACCGAACTTAAAAGCCAGAGAAAGTCAGACACAAACACACACATATATGGTACGTCAGCAAGTGGCACTGTTGAAAGAATGACTGAGCCCTTCTGTCACTCGTTGTCCTGCAGCCTCCATTCTATGTGAGGCAAGATTGTTACGATTTACAAGTGACCTCTTGTTGGTAGTCTATGGCGTAACCAAGGAATCTAGCCACGACTCGAGAAAATGCAGACTGAGTGATAAGATAGCATGACCTTAGTCTCAAGCAACAGAAGACAAAACTGACTTAAGAAATAACAGAAGACAATACATGATTGTAATTTTGCTTTGTATGCTGTTACATGTCTCCAACTGTAGGCCTTGATGTTGGATTATCAGAAAAAGAAATGAAAGCTTTAACATTGTAAACATTCTCTCACTCGCCACGCATAATGGTTTAATGGACAGATGAATGAGACAGACAGACATCAACAGGGGTTAATTTGATATAAAGTCAGGTGGCGTTGGGTAATCTTAAGTGTAGACTGAAGATGAATTTGGACCACATCAGGAGCTGAAAAGCTGCATCCAGCTGAATTAATGAGTCACAGTGCTCATTAGTAAACAGAGCGCACTGTGAAAACAGAGTGAATCAATGACTTATCTGTGTGGACTTGCTGTGTTTCTGTTCAACAAAAACGTCTTTGGACTGTAGGCACTAAGGATTGTGTAAAAATAACAGAGGTAGAGACTCACCGTTGGCTCTGCAGTGATAGTTTGTATGTGTCCGTTCTCACCCAGGACATCAGGAAGTGGCTCAGGTTTACCCTAGAGTGGGACAGAGAGATCAGTCAGGCATGTTTACAGACACATTTACTGTCTATGTTGGATTGTATTGTTACCATAAAACTACATGTGCACTCATGACATGTATAAATAGTTACCAGCAATTGTACAGATGTGTTGAAGCACAAAAAAACTTCAAAAACAGAAAAGAATGCAGGTATATATAAAACATGTAAAGATAAATGACAAAGATGGAATTGTGGGTGAACATGACAAACACTCAATTAGGGGTGGAAAAAATAATCGATTCTTGGATGCATCGCAATTCTCTTTAGAACAATTCAATGCTCGATGCAGATAAGTTAATAAATCGAAAAGAAAAAAAAACTCAATAGTAGCATGAAAAAAAAAAAAATGAAGATGTTGTATAACAAATTCATTTCATGAAAACTGACCTGCAGCTTGACGTATCCAACACTGTCTCCAGTAGGTACAGGGGCAGGGATGGGAGTCAAGCCGATCCCCGCATACTCATTGCTGGGGTCATCTTCTCCATCAATAGGGCCCACTGTAAGTGTCACAGTCGACAGAGTGGGAGGCAAGGGGAAGGCAGGCAGAGGGGTTGGTGGCAGGGGCCGCTCCTGGATCCAGCTACCTTTACGCGAGCCCATCCCACCTCCTGAAGACTTCCCATCAGGCACTGGGAGCGCAGGCAATGGCCTGCGGGACAGGGAATCTTGGGAAGGCAAACGTGGTCGGCCCTGAGCCTGCAAGAGGAGGGCGCTTTCCTCTAGGGAGCGCTGAACCAGCGTCAACAGCCCTTCTGATGGAGGAGCGTTGCCAATAGCGGATAACGCCGGAAGGAGGTCTGATAGACGAGCCCATGCCTGCTGAAGAGGCGGTGGAGGATCATCTGAATGACTGGCTTTCCAGGTCGACAGGATTTCAGCCAACGAGGTGGCCAGGTCCCGTGACGACAGAGTGGAGGCCGAGCTGGAGGCTGTGTTAAGCACCGAGTGGACAAGGCTGGAAAGTGTGGCTCTCCACTGCATGTCACCTGAACCATTACTAGAAACAGAGAGGCGGCGAGTAGAGGTGGAGGAGGATGACAAAGAGTGAGGGAGGATTTCCGCAGTCAATGCAGGCATGTCATAGATGCCACAGTCATGCTCAGAAGAGTCTCGGTTATGACCTCCACTGCTGGTTCGTTTCTCAGGTCCAGGGACACGATAGACCTGTCCAACATCATCACCAGAGAGGCTGTTGGTGGACTCCCCCGAGCCCAGAGGTACACCTGGAAGTGTAGGAACACTGTATACATCGTCATCAACTTCGTCAGGCTGGACATCTAATGTGGACAAATTCAGAGTGATGGTGGGGACATCATAGACCTACAAGTGGGGGATAAGACAGAGGGAATTTTTTGAAATTATGCGCGTTGTTGACTTTATGATTATTTGGATAGAGAATGATTCTATGAGACAGGGACGCAAAGTAGTCATTGTGCCATAACACAGTATGGGGTTTCTGTGTCAATAAGGGAATCATGATGCATCCACAATACTGTGGGCACACAGAATTTGTAACAACAACATGTTTTTTTACGAGTTTAGAAGACTTTAGACCACTTTTAAACCTGGCTTGTGCGTGGATGATCACACTGAACTGGTTAAAGTAAAAACACATGATATCCACACACCGTCAAAGAGTCACCACAACCACCAAAGGTGGAAAGAGACACATTTGTCCCCTTAAAATCAGCTAAGTGTAAAAGCAATGAGTCCACATACAGTAATTCCAGGCAAAGAGGAAAAAATAATCCCAACAGCTGGCAGACATATTCAAGTAACATTAAACAGGACACCACTGGGGGCAGGGTGCTGGTGGTATGGCCATGACAAATGGGTGTGACTGAGAGAAAATAGCAGCAGCATTTGGACTGGATAGACAGGCTCCCCCAGCAGAAAGAGACAGGTGTGGCCTCGCCTTGAAGGGGGGCAGGGAGACAGACTGATGGTGGAATGTGGGAAGAAATGGTGACAGGGTATTTGATAGTTATCTCTTGTTGGTGAATCCCTTCACTTGTACAGACATGAATTTAATTCACCAGTTTAGCAGTTCCCAGCTATATCTTGGTCAATTATATACATTCATAAGGATTGTTATTTGACTGTCCGAAAATAAAAGAAATAGCATATAGGCACAACACACGTAAGAGCAAAACCAATGGAATACATCATTGATGAAATTTTAACGTCTGCACAATTACTTTAAAACACAGATGTTGTGTAAATAGACATTTTAACCTCCAAAATTTGATATAAATCATAAAGTTAAGAGGAGATTAAACACATCTGAGAAGACGGATACTAATAACACAGGTCAATCTGTGGCTCTGTAAGGATTGCTTAGTGTTATCTTTACCTCTGTCTCAGAATCAGCTTGTGGTGGGACACTGCGAGGGGTGTCATAGATGCCATCATCATCATCACCAAGGGAAGATGGGACAGGACGATGCCACCTGCCTCTGGGAGGGGTATCATACACCTACCAAGACAACAAAAGCACAAAACCGAATTATGATTGCAGGTCTTGGTCGACCAAAATTTGTATATATTTTTCAAACGTGCTAATGAAACTCTGACAACATGCAAACGCACTCCACTCACAACCTCCCAAAGACAAAATACATTTTTGGAGCAATTAGAATATGAATTACAGAACAACAGTTTCAACGGTGTGGTAGTTGAAGTAGCCATCACATACTGTACCTGGTCATCCACAGCATCTGAGTAATCCCGATTTCCTTCTTTTTTGTTCAGCATGTTGTTACTTTTCTCCAGGCCATTATTTATCCTTTCCTCCATACTCGGAGGAAGTCCCCTCTGTTTGTCCTCTTCTTGCTGCAGGCTTGCAGAAGTGACCTGAGCAGTGGGTTTTGGGACACTGTTAGAATCAGCGGATGATGGTGCGGCATCTTTCCTGGTGACTCCCCTCACTGGAGGTGCTGGTGGACGAGGTTTGCGGGTAAAATTTGGTGAGCCAGGAACCCTGACCTGCCCTGCTCTGATAAGCAAAGGAGACCCGCGGTGACAGGCAAGGCCTGGTTTGCCTCTGGCAACAGCCGGGTTGGGTGAAACTCCCTTGAGCAGAGGTCTGGGAGATGCTTGGACTGGGGATAACTGAGATGGGTGCTGGTGGGCCAAAGCTGTGGCTGAAGTCCTGTGAAGGCTTGCTCCCACAGGGGTAGGTGTTTGGTACATTCCAGGTGTGTCCTGGCTCACTTTCGACTGTGGGGTACCGAGTGTTCCGCTAGGGCCATTAGAGCAGACAGCAGTGCCCACAACTCCTCCTGTTGGGGATTGGTAAACACTGTCACCTGCAAGTGGTGTACCTTTGGGCACCAAGTAACAGTCTTCAGAGTGTCCTGTTGTTAGTGTTTCTCTAGGGACTAGATATGTAGTGTCCTCTGGTTCATCAGCCGCCCTTGGAACTCCAGTGGGGGCGAGGTACACTGACTCTGAAGCCATGAGAGCTCCTGGCTGTCTGTTATGCTGAGCTGCTGAAGGCATGGGACTTACTGGAGTCTGATAAAGTGTTCCTGTCATTTCTGTGCCTCGTCCTCTCAGAGAGGGTGAGCGTGGACGCCCCGCCACTCCTAAATCCCAGTCAGGTCTAGGCCGAGTGCCAGAGCTGGAGTGTGAGCGTGGGCGCCCAACCTCGACTCTGCGGAGCTCCCCGGGCCTTGAGGCAGCTCCTCGTCCCTCACCCACGCTTGGCGGGGAACGATACACTCCATCTATATCTTCTGCGCTACTGCTTACAGCAGTCCGGGCTAGTGGGGGAACAGGCGACAGGTAGACAGAGTCCTCAACGGGACCACGACAGGGGTCTGAACCTGGGGGTGGGGCAGTCTGAAGGAGTCGAAGGCGGTTGGCAGGGGCAATTCCCTGTCTGCCATGCAGGGAGCAGAGCCACCAGCCTGGCCCGCCACCCTGTTCCCGTTCAAGAACCATCAGTATGTCACCCTTCCGGAAAGCCAGCTCCTCCGGGCTCTCTGCCGTGTTGTCGAACAGTGCCTTTGCCAATACCGTCTGAGAAAGAGGACAGGACATGATTAGAAATCATAATACGGACCCTTCCATTTAGTAATTTACACGTGCGCGCACACACACACACACACACACACACACACACACACACTTAAAAGTAGGTTTTAATCGACAGCCTAAATTCACCCAAGAGAGTGTCTCACATCTACACACCACAAACAAACAAGTACATTCACATGGCAATGCCAAGTCAGGGTTATAAAAGGTTTGATTGTTTAGGGCTATTGAATGGAGAGTGAATGGAGAGTGAATAGGGAAGATCTCGTAAAATGTCAGCGTGAGAGACAAAAGTACAGGAAGAGGATGGGTGAACACAAAAAATAAAAAATATAAAAGCTAGCATCATGACAAACTCAAAATTTACAGCTGTGTCAATAACCACGAAGAAAGAAAAGAAAGGGGAACAGTCAGGGAGGATCAATGATCAAATGGACATAAGGGCCTAATGGTAATGAGCGAGATGAGAGGAAGGGGGAGGGGATAAGAGGCACATCTGTCCCTTGCTGTTTAGGATTTAATTGCCAACCCAAAAGCCAGAGTCAGGCCCCCTTTCATTTTCTAAACCAACCCCCTGGGGACAACTAGGATCCATTGAGCCATGTGGGACCCCCTTAGAACAGTAATGGAGGCAATAAAGATCCTGATAAAATATATAGATATTGTGAGATAATACACAAAGGTAAAAACATGCCCAGCAAATCATATTTTTTTGGTTCCAAGTGAGTTTTGATCACATATGTACATCATCGTGATACCATCACAAAAGTGCATGCAAATTCATACAAACAAAGAGACAAATATGGTACTCACGGAGACAGACATTGTCGCTAAGTTAACAGTTATGTCTCAGAGAATAACTCCAGTAGGTCAGTCGGGGTCGTCCATCTAGATCAGCGGTGGTTCTCATGCATGTGTTGGTCGCCGGAGAGACTCGGTACAGAAGCACAGCTGAGTCTGGGCAGGACACATCTCAAAGCTCGGGCGCCTCGTCGTCTCCGCCTTCATAAGGACTCTGCAATCAATGCAGAAAGGCTTTGAACGCTTTCTTCACAACACACCGAGACTGTTAACGTTAGATAACCTCAACTTATAACGTTAGAAGGCACACGTGAAATGAAAGGTAGGCAGGCAGCGGCAACACCTGTCTATCCTTTTCCACGCCCAGTAACGTTAAGTTACATTGAATGCAACCCGCTAAGCGAAAGCTAACGTTAGCTTAGCATCGTAGATAAATAAGCGGTGTGCACTCGCTATTAAAATGTATATTCTATAGTTATCCATGGCTATTCGTGTTCAAATGACAATTCATTTGAACAGTAACGTTAGCTAGTTAGAATAACGCGAGCTATGTTGCCGCGGCCTAACGTTAGCTAACGTAGATGTTGGCTGTTAACGCTGGCTGTCTTCATCGCCTTTTGCTGCCAACACTAAAGTTCAGTTTTAAAACAACAATGGTACCGCCGGGTTAAACCGCTAAAGTCGACCTGTTTGCCAGCCAACGTTAGCACCCATCATTATAAAATACTTACGTTGCTTTTTTTCTTATCGCCTTTAAAATTAGCATCGGCGTCACATTCGATGGTACGTAAAATCACTTCTTTTCAGGCGTGAAAATCTGAGGCCATCGGCGTTCAATCTTCGGCGATGACAACAAAATGATCTCCGCCTACTCAGAGCAGTCCACAGATCTAAATAGCAAGCTTGAGCGTCAGCTGTAGGCTTTAGACCAATCCAACATCTGTGAACTCGCGTAGGTAATCGCAGCCCTGAACACACCGCCTGTGTGATTGGCTCGTTTTTGCGGGTTGCGTTTAGGGATGTCTGAATTTGGCCGTTAATCGTAAAACTAAGCTGCAAACTGAGAAAATAAAATGTGTGCCCACGCTTCGACTACCACTGGACAGTATAGCAAAAATTCCAAATTCCCTAAACAAATTGCATGATTGTTTTGACGGACAATTGAATTAAACAGCAACCGATGTCGCTGGGCTTCTTTCCAGAGGCTTTTATTTTGACAGCAGGTCTTTTACCCGGAAAATACTGACTGCAGCGACATGAATCGTCGGTAGTCAAAGGTCCAGGCAGTAGACTTTGAGAGGCGTAGGAAATTCTTCCACTGTACTACTTCATGTTCAATATTGCATGAACTGCAGGGTAGGATAATGCTCTTGGTTATATTTATATTTGCATTAGTTACTTTACACAATGTAGCCAAATGTGTAAAAGTATACACTTGAGTTGTCTGAGTCTGCCTACCGATCAAGTATTTTATTCATGTCATTGCTGTTATTTCACCGTGGATCAATATAATGAGTCTAAGTGACTGAATTAATTTCAACATTCACTGTTTACTTATATCTCTCAGTATTCAGCTTGTGCACCACTGCTGTCAGAGTCCAGGTGACCTCTACCCTAGATACTATTCTCTGTTCACAGGTGATGTTTAGGAGTGTATTCAGGTGCATTAGGACAAATCCTGTTGCTGGCCAAAGGAGTATGTCTCAAAGTAGCCTTGCTGGAAAGGTAGCCATAGTCACTGCCTCTACAGATGGGTAAGAATTCCACAATGATTTCCTTTTTTTTTTTTTGCCTATACTGCTATACTAAAATACACAGAATAGTTACTAAGAAAATGGCTTTGGCAACAGTTAGCTGCCCTGATGAAGCAGTGATAACAAATGAAATATAACATGAAACATTTCCCTTGACAATATAATCTATAATAGTCTGTGATCCTATGAACAAAGACCTTTCTCTGTAAGACAGCTGAAAAAGTTCTCCTAGTTAAAGAAAGGAATGATACACATTTTACATTTTTTAAGTTGGTATTGAGAGCATCCACACCTTTGCAATAACTGAACTGTGACTGCACCACCCCAGGTCAAGAAAAGGCTGAGCAAGGTGGTGCATCCAGGGTGCATCAAACTGTATCTCATGGTCTACCTAACCTTGAAATGTACACCTCTAGACTACAAAAAAAGGGACATTTTTTTTTTTACAAATCTTTAAAATAGCTAAAAAAATATTAGAACAAGCACAGCCACACTAAATGGTATGTACACAGTGGAACCCATCATATGGTGCTGATAGCATCCCTATGGGAACATTGGATTTATCTATTTATTTAATTATTATTTTATACATTACATTTTTAGTATTTGACTATGATCATTTTGCATTTTTACCACTTGTTTTATGTCTTTAGTATGGTCACGTTATGTTCTAAGGTTCCTGTTTTGATTTATGTGAGCTCTCTAAAGCAAATTCCATTTAGGTACATTGGAATGGCCATAAAGCATCGAATCTTGAATCCTCAAAGGATGGCATCTGAAATTATGTCAAACATTTGTCTCATAATAACATCATGTAAGACAGCTATATTGAAGGTAATAGCAGTTGTTACAGACTTGATCCCTTACTGCTTTTCTTCTCCTCCTCAGAATTGGTTTAGCTGCAGCTCAGGCTCTGGGAAAGAGAGGAGCCCACGTGGTGGTGAGCAGCCGGCGGCAGGCCAACGTGAACAAGGCTGTGACACTGCTGCAGAGCCAGAGCATCCAAGTGACCGGGACCACCTGTAATGTTGGCAAAGGAGAAGACAGAGAAAAACTGGTTCAAATGGTAAGTATTTTTGTATTCTATCAACAACAGTTATATGGTTCTCAAACAACTGCATCTACAAGTTTGGTTAACATGGCTGCATACCAATAATTATGAAGTTGTCGTTGATTAATTAGACTCATAAGCTCATTAATAGTCTCATTCTGTGTTTGGAGTAGACTCTGGATCAGTGTGGAGGCATTGATATCCTGGTATCCAACGCAGCAGTTAACCCCTTCTTTGGAAACATCATGGACTCCACAGAGGACATATGGGACAAGGTACACACAGCAAATGAAGCCCGGGGATTCACAGAAGAATTGTTTGAATGAGGCTCCTGTCTCTGAAAAATGATTCTTCTTCCTCCTTTCATTTATTTTAATACAGTATAATTAATGGGCTAATTTCTACATTTCTTTCTAGATCCTGTCTGTAAACGTGAAATCGGCCTTCCTCATGACTAAGTTGGTGGTGCCTCATATGGAGAAGAGGGGGTGAGTGTCAAACTAAATGATAATCCAAACAAAAATAAGACTATACAACTCTTCACTGTACATTTAATTAACATAAATGCTCTATGTTTCTCTTTAGAGGGGGAAATGTAGTATTTGTGTCATCTGTGGCTGGATACCAACCAATGCAGGTCAGTGAGAGTATAAGCGGAACAAACATATTTGTATTAAAGTGTTCATATTATGCTCATTTTCAGGTTCATAATTTTATTTAGACGTTATATCAGAATAGGTTTACATGGTTTTATTTTCAAAAAACACCATATTTTTGTTGTACTGCACATTGCTGCAGCTCCTCTTTTCACCCTGTGTGTTGAGCTCTCTGTTTTAGCTACAGAGTGAGACATCTCACTTCTGTTCCATCTTTGTTGGGAGTTAAACATGCACAGTAGCTAGGTAAGGACTACTAGCCAGTCAGAAGCAGAGTATGAGGGCGTGCCATGCTAGCAGCTAGACGAGCATTATAACGTGTTACAAAGTGATGCACGTTCGTCACGGAACTAAAGGCTGGACTACAATAGAGCTGTTTGGAGCAGTTTGTGAACAGTGTTTTCTGTTGGAGATGCTAAGTCCCTTTGGGGTGGACTTTGGGCTTTTTCACTTTGTAAACCTATAACGTGCACAAAAAAAGATATATAACACAATAAAGGAAAGGGAAAAAGCCAAAAAGCATAATATGAGCACTTTAAGATAAATAGGAGGTACTACAGACTCCCCATACGCATGTGTATGTTATGGACACTGTGTCTCTGTCTTTGCAGGCCCTGGGTCCTTACAGTGTGAGTAAGACAGCACTGCTGGGTCTGACCCGGGCGCTGGCTCCTGAGCTGGCCCACAGTAACATAAGAGTCAACTGCGTGGCCCCAGGAGTCATCAAGACCCGCTTCAGCTCTGCGGTGAGGAGAAAAAGACACGGTCCTCTTTGTATCACACGCTCAAAACATGGGAGTTTTCTTTAATTATTTCTCTTGGTAAACGTTGTAGTCTCTATAATACACCACTGTTTTGTCGCAGTTATGGGGAAATGAAGACGTCATGGACGAGTTTAAAAGGCAGCTCAGCATTAAAAGGTACAGCTCATGCTCACTTGGAAGTTTGTCGTTAATGTTGAATTATGCACACATGAATACCATATTTCATCTTTCCCTTTAGAGTCGGAGAGCCAGAGGAAGTGGGTGGAGTGATTGCCTTCTTGTGCTCTGAGGAGGCTTCCTACATCACTGGAGAGACCATTACAGTGACTGGAGGGATAGGCTGTCGACTGTGAACCTCTAGTGGCGAATTTGCACTTAATTGTGTGTTCCTGTGTAGATATGTTTTGATTAGTAAACCTTAGTATGAGAGCTATAATTCGCCAATATAAGCCAGGATACTGAGGAATGTGAAATCCTATAACCAATTCTTGGTTTCCTGGGTGAATTTCCGTGTAAAGATTTCTACTCTGTGACAACTAATTTCATCCTCACAGTGTATGTGATAAGATGTCATTCAATTTATAAATAAATGGGAAGGTTTTCATGGATTTTCACTTCTTCACCAACTGCTCCTGGTTGATGTTTACATACTTAAATATACTGTACATCTGATTGATAAGCCCAGTTGTGGATGGGTTTTAAAATTATTCACTTATTACTTCTGTATCACATGTTGCATTATTTGGATGTCAGGAGCAGTTCAAGAGCATGCTTCAGTATCAAATCAATGTGACCCAAAGACACTTTAACATGGTGAATGAAATGCAAAATAATGTACAAAGTGCCACATTTTTAATTTAATTTTATTAACTGAGCATATTACATATTGCGGTTTTAAAATATTTATAAAGTGACTTTATTTGTAACAGATAATCCAGATATTGTCTGGTCTTTATTTGCAAGCACACTGTAAAGTAATTTAAAATAACACAAAGTTGCCCATAATCATAAACCTATAACAGGACAGTGCCTATAATCAGTGACGATGCCATTTCATGGCTTGTTTTCCATAATGACAAACCACTGTTTCAAGTTCAAATCTGATTTAGCTACAATGAAATCAAATCTAGATAAAGATAACAAAATTAATGTCCATCAGCCACAGTCGCTGGCATTCCAAATTATTTTTGTCTTTTCTCCTCTGGCATCTTTCTGCCGTTAGTTTCCCAACACTAAACTTGACAGAGTGAAAATCCATTTCCTTATCTGCGCTTGCTGCCAGCAGACGTCAATTCCCACCGTGTCACCCCAGGCTTCCAGTACTCCCTCAGAGTGGGAACATATGTGCCGTGTTTGGTCTTGTAGTAGCGTTTCATAAACAGCTGAGGGAGACAGAGTCAGTTACAACAACACTGATGACAGAAGAAAGTAGTTTTTGTGGTATTTTCAATTAAAAGTTTGAAATATTGTACTGCTTTACATATGTAACACACAGTTCAAAAACAATAATCGTCAGGTGTCTTGTTCGGTGAATTCCGAAGGCTTAAATGGGACATCTGTTTGAAATTGCACATTGTAGTCACAATCTTTGTTGCATAGGAAAAAAAGAAATCATCTCCGCAACAGATTATTCCTCAGGATTAATTTCAATGCCAGATAAAAATGAAATGTATGAATGAAAATAAATAAAATATTTAAGGCATGCCTTCTCTAATGGGACACATTTTCAAGGATTTTCACTGCCCCTGGGAACCGTTTTCTCATGTTTGTAGAGTACATACCCTGCCTTTGAAGTTCTTTGTCGCCTCATCCTCAGAATCCGCTACATAGTCTTCACTGTCTCTTGGAAGGACTGATGTCTCTAAACACAAAAGAAAACAGAGTTAAACTAAAACCTGTGCAGGTAATGTTTTTTTTTTGATAATCTTTTCTTTTTAATTCCTTGCTTTCAATTGACATGATTTGTTAAATCACCTGTGTTCCTCCGTTGCTGAAAGGGAGAGCTGCTTATACTTGGTGATACAGGATAATTTCTGTCAAGAAGAAACAACATAATTAAACCATTAAGTCAAATCCTTTTTATTTAATTAGGTTTCAATAGCTGTTAGGGGAAATCTTTAACTAAGCTGTTTTGCTAGAGACATTTATAATTTAAGTCTAAACACAACCAGGAAACTTAAATCATAAATAGGTTTCTTTTTAATTGGACCTGCAGCTCTAAAAGAACAATAAATATATACATATTTAAATCACTAATCATTTCTCAGAGACAGAAAAATAAAATGAAACCAGAAACATTGAACTAAATCAGTGTTTTATTGTATATGGAGGGTTCAAACAATGGTCTACAATGCCAGAGTAAACTATTTTATACAACAGTAAGACATTTTGTCCCTGTGGGTTCCTGAAAGGTCAATTTAAAATGTCTGGTTCTGCCATGTAACTGCAGCGATCACTGGTATGTTCAACAATAATCAAAACACAGGAATCCAAGGCAGAGAAAAAGCTAGTTCCAAAATCCAAAACACAATGTAATTTAGACTTTTTTTAAGCTAGCAGCAGAATTTTTGCAATACAACTTGACATAATGCTAAGGCGTACTTTGCAGCATGTGCACTGTGTATTCCCATGTCTCTTACTCTTTATTGTCCAGGCCAGGAACATCCAAGTCAGGATTTTGAGGTTGGTTGCTTTTACGTGTTGGACCTTTACCCAGTGACTTCCTCCTCCGATTCTGCCATTTCATATACAAGGATTTTCCTCCTCTATCGGTCATGTTAGCGCTAGCAGGAGTCAGAGACAGTTTTTCAATAATAACTCTGGGTTGGTTGCTCAGACAAGAGACCAAAAGGGGGCAGAGGGATGGGTCTTCAGGCAGGTGCAGCGTTTTGATACCCAGCCGGGTCATACAGGTTTCAAGGGCTGCTCTGTTATGCTCCTCGTTTCTTACAGCTTCGTCTTCTTCGCTCTCATTTGTCCTCATGTCACCTCTATCCTGCCTGAGCATGCTCACTCCATTTCTCAAACTGCTGCTTATCCTCTTTTTCCCAGTTCTGGTCATGCCTAACACTTCTTCATCCTCATCGGATTCATTTTCTCCGTGGTCAGGTTGCTTGCGTTTCATTCCACTGCTTCTTTCTGAGGTGTTCCTCTCCTCTTCTTCACCCTCTTCCGCTCCATCATTTTTGACTTTTTGCCTCTGTTTAACCACGGTGAATTTCAAGTTCTCTGTTGGGTGCAAGTGCTCGTTTGTTGCATCTTTTGAACTGGCTGCCTCGCCACCTCTCAGTGTTCTGATCATAACTGGTACGTCTTCATTTGATATTAGTCCGATAACCGGTGTAATAAATGGTGTTTTGTCTCTCGTCTGTGTACCAGCGGACTGGTCCACAGCAGATCCTTTGGCTCCTGTTGGTTGATTTGAAGGTATTCTTCCAGAGGGTGGCAGAGAAAGTGAAGCCAGGATGGAGTCTCCCATGTTTGGAGGGAGGGATGCTGTAAAAACCAAACATGTGGATAATGAGAATAATTAGAAATCTACAATGAAGGCCTCACTGTTACTGTCATTCTAGCTAAGAAGCTAAGCTAATAAATTATCTAGTTCTACCTGCATTCTCCAGATGACCTAGACAAATTTGATGTTGAAGCAATATCTTCAGGAGCTGGGGTTGGGTGGCTGCCCGCGCACACTCCTCCAGGACAGGGGGGGCATCACTGAGCCACGACACAGTCTGGAGACAAATTATTAATATATAAACAGCTCTTCAAAAAAATCACGTGTCAGCAGGCATTTTTATATATGATTACTAGCTATAGTGAAAACAAAAATATAGTTTGCTTTTGCACGTCTTTCATCCACTGCATATTAAATATTTATTTTTCCTAATGTGTTCTTGCAGACTAAAACTTACAACTAACAAGAGCTTTATGAAACAGTCTAGACTGAGTTAACTTTTTACAGAAAATGTTCTCTGTAAAGCAGTAATAGCTAGAAATAAAGTGTAATTTGTGACAAAACAAAGGAAGCTGTTCTCAAAAGCACCCACTACCTGAGCTAGGCTGGGAACTGGGAGCAACTGGTCCAGTCGAATCAAAAACTCCCACAGCAGTTTCTCTAGTTCCAGGTTAAACTTTGTACCATAATCCACAGGAAATTCCTCCTATGAGAAGAGAGAATAAGAATTGTTGGCCCTTACATTCCTACGTACATCAACTGAGAAATGATCACAATAGGGATTGAAATCAGTTGCTGCTGCTATATGATTAATATTAAACACTAGTAGAGGGATTTACCTTGAAGAACTGTTCTCTCTCTGTTGGGTCTTTTAGCAGAGTATGAACCAGTGAATGGAAACCTTCGACTGTTCTCATGATTTTCACATCCCTCCTCTATGAGACAAAATAGCAACAACAAAAACATTACATACATGAGTGATAGCATATCAAATATATCACTGACAAAACACCAACCGTGTGGCATTATTATTTTTTATTTTATTAATATTGTCAAGTTATCTTTTACATTACAGTTAAGGTAATGCAAATGCTGAAATTGTCTAATGAAGCAATGTACCAAGAAGCATAAAGAGTATGCAATTTTTCTTTGGAATAAAAACCTACAAAGTGTTCACAGTGAAACAAATGGCAATGCATTTGTTGTGGGATTATGAACATCAAATGTAATTTACCATAGTAGGAGCAGAGGATGACATAGCAGCAGGAGCACGGATCCTTTCCAGGTGTGGCATAATCACTTTTTCATCCAGCTGTGTACAGCACAGCTCCAAGATTAACTGAAAAGAAGGGTAAGGTTGATGAACCATACAGTCAAGCCAGGAATAGAATACTGAAACATACAAGGTAATAATGCATCTATCAAAAGGAAATATAATGCAGTCAGACACAGAGTTAGGGGAGGAGAATAAAAGAGACTGGCATGTCAAAATCTCACCCGTCCTCTGAGCCCCAGTGCCAGCTTGCCCTGGTGTCTCACAGTGAGCAGCCCAGGGACAGTCTCGCAGGCTGATGTCACGAATTCCTCCACAACCCCATACTGCATCACATCCCTCTGCTTCATCACTTTCCAGAGGGCTGCAGACACCAGCCGCACAGGCGGGGCCAGGAGCTGGAGTGCAGCAAAAGGAAGGCTGGTATCTGTGCAGGAGCCAAAGCATGGCACAAAAACAAGAGATAATGGAAATAAATTCTTAGGCTTTGTTGTGCTTTTGACAAATATTGTACAAAGATGTGATGCCCCCTGGTGAGGCTGGCTTTGCATACAGCGGGGTAAATAAGTATTGAACGATGCAACATTTTTCTCAGTAAAGATATTTCTGATGGGGCTATCGGCATTTTCACCAGATGTCAGTAACATCCCAAGTAACACATACAAAGATATCAAAACAAATAAATCCATAAATTAAGTTGTGTAAAAAAGTGAAATGACAAGCCTTTGTTAGTAATGACAGCTTCAAGACGCCTCCTGTATGAAGAAACTAGTCACACACATTGCTCAGCTGTGATTTTTTGCCCTTTCTTCCACACAAACTGTCTTCACATCTTGAAGGTTCCGGGGGCATCATCTATGAACTCTGATCTTCAGTTCTTTCCAGAGGTTTTCAATTGGATTCAAGTCGGGTGATTGACTGGGCCATTCTAATTTTCTTTCTCCGAAACCAATCGAGAGTTTCCTTGGCCGTGTGTTTGGGATCATTGTCTTGCTGAAATGTCCACCCTCGTTTCATCTTCAGCATCCTGGTGGATGGCAGCAGATTCTTATCAAGAATGTCACGGTGCATTTCTCCATTCATCCTTCCTTCAATTATATGAAGTCTGCCAGTGCCAGATGCTGAAAAACAGCCCCACACCATGATGCTCCCACCTCCAAACTTCACTGTTGGTATGGTGTTTTTAGGGTGATGTGCAGTGCCATTTCTCCTCCAAACATGGTGTATGCTATGACAGCCAAAGAGTTCGATTTTGGTCTCATCTGACCAGATTATATTCTCCCAGTATGTCATTGGCTCGTCCAGATGTTGTGTAGCAAACTTTAAGCGAGCTTCCACATGCCTTTTCTTGAACAGTGGTGCCTTGCGTGGTGTGCGTGCATAGAGACCATGGCGGTTGAGTGCATTACTAACTGTTTTCTTTGAAACAACTGTACCTGCTTCTTCCAGGTCTTTCTGAAGATCTCCACGAGTGGTCCTTGGTTATTCGACAACTCTTCTATGTATTCTATGGATGATGTTCTTTCCACTTCCGGATAATGGCCCCAACAGTCCTCACTGGAACTTTCAGAAGTTTAGATATTCGTCTGTAACCAATGCCATCCGTATGTTTTTCTACAATAAGCTTGCGACGATCTTGGGACAGCTCTTTGCTTTTACCTATCATGAAATGCTTCTTGAGTGACACCTTGGTAATGAGAAACCTTTTTATTGGCCAAAAATACAATACAAAAATGGTTTCACATCCAGTTTTAAAGTAATCCCAACTATTAACACTTACCATCTTCAATTGGTTTTCTTCTAGCGTTTGCCATACTACTGAATCCGTCAGTCAGCTATTCAATGACCACAAGCTCACGTTAAGACACTAAGGTTAGCTTAGCAACTTTGACACATTACTCCCCGAGTACACTTCAAAGCTGAGGCGGAACTAACTAGTTTATCCATGCAACGTTGTTTAGGAAATGCTGCTGAGATGATGTTTACTAACTCGGGTGATTCCTGAATGTAACTACCGTTACACCTCAGTACCACTGTTGTTGTTTACCCGCTTGAAAACAAAGCTAGCAACACTTCTATCAAAACTTGGGCTTCTTCTCATCCTCCCGCCTTCACTGCACCATTCAATCTTCTCAAATCTTTACTTGGGTGTACCGGTGTGGCGGTGCTTCGCGCATTTGCAATAAAAGACATTGGTTCGAACGAGGCACTCCGTCCGAGCGCGAACTATGAAATATGTAAAACAAGCGCACCCAAAGATGTTTACAGGATGTGACGTTGTAGATCTGACAGCCACAGGAGAAAAAAATCAGTTCATAAAAATAGTTTAAAAAACACAACAAAATGTAAGTCGGAATGGTTTGCAGAACGTCAGAGCATTTTAAGGAGCATATGAACACGAATTATGTACCAATAAAACTAAGATAATGGCCCAGAGAAAAGGCTAAAAACAATAACACTGAGTTGCATGTCCCTGCAATGGGAATATAATTGCCTAAAAATGATTTAATATTGTAAGATATCAATGTTATTGTAATATCTATCTATCCCTTAGAAGTATTAGAGCCGGATAAGTTCCATGGTACAATACATACTGTATGTCAGCTCATATAGCTTATTACAGCTATAGAGGGTTGTATATGTCAGCCCATAAGTAACAAGAAATTGCAGTACATAAAACAATAACAAATATAAGGGGTCCAAAACTGTTAATTTATATTATATGTTCATTTGGAAACATGACTTCCAGATTTTTTCAACCTGGTTATTTTTTATTTCTCAAATATCAATATTGCTATCAACCTCAAATATCCAGTCAGGCCATTGGTAATAATAACTAAAGGATGTCTTTCACATACACACACAGGCGAGATGAACTTTGCCTTGTGCTATTCTGTGTCTGAGTTATCACCAGGTTTGGGGCAAAGTCCAGCTGCTGGGTCAAACACCAGCAGTACTGATGTTATCACCATTTGTTACATCCAAAACACCACACGAAAAAATAAGTTGGTGACAAGAGACAACAAGAACCTGATGAGCATGGATACAACATCTTCATTTATCAAGTAAGTGTGAGAATTACTTTTGGCCTGTTGATATTGTATTGATTTGCTTTTGATCCTTTCGCTTAATCAACAATCCAAACAACATTATGTGGCTGTTGGAGCCCCCAAAGTGAATATAAGCTACACATACAAGTAATTAACTCAATAAATTTGAAACAAATGTAATTTTGAGCTATGTTATATTATGACATTTTAAAGTGTTGGCCATTGTGACATGTCACAGGGGGAAAACTATGTGGAAATAATACAATTAATGATCCATTTAGTGGCTTCAGTTTCAAGCTCCTGGTATTGTGCAAGCCGGCTCTCTGCCACACTGTCATGGCTTAGTGGGACAGAATCCTTGTTAGTGTTATTAATAATACATATGGTCTTTCCTCAGATCTGTGACCAAGCGAGTGTGGTCTCCACCACAGCGTCCCTTCAGAGTGTGTTGTCACAACAGGGAGACCAGGAAGGGCATCACAGCCGGGACCCTGGAGGAGCTGAGAGAGAGGGTGAGAGTGTCTGTAAAAGATACATAATGGAAAGAAATAACAGAAGTTGTTCTGAACAGGGTAATGCTGCTTGCAGTATATGTAATATAATTAATAATGTTATATAATGTAATAAAAATCAGAAGGAATATAAAAGAAAATTCATTATAAAAGGATGTACTTACATGTTTTATTAAATTAAATTAAAAGAATGAAGATTCAAAAAAATATATAATAGTATAATAAATATATAAAAATAAAATAAAAGGGAAACATTAGCTGTTTATTAAGAATGAAGTATAAAACTTAATTAATCACTTACTAAAAAATGTAAAAAATACTCTGTTACAAGCAAAAGTCCTGCATTGAAAATGTTACTTAAGTAAAAGTATGCAAGTATCATTAGGAAAATGTACTTAAAGTATTAAAAGTAAAAGTACTCAATGCAGAAAAATCTTCACATTTTAAAAACTGGAAACGATACAAACAGTTCTGTGTTTAATAGTCTAATCATTTCAGCTGTAGGCCTATATATTGTGTGGGTAGTTTAATTTATAATAAAACATTGTATTTTATAAACTATGTGTTTTGTGTGCAAAAATCTTAATTTGTAATGTAACTTCTAACTAAAACTGTCAGATTAATGTAGTGGAGTAAAAAGTACAATATTTCTCTCTGAAATGTAGCAGAGTAGAAGTAGAAAGTGGCATGAAAAGAAAAGACTCAAGTAAAGTACAAGTACCTCAAACTTGTACTTAGGTACTTGAGTACCATTCCACCACTGGTAACATGAATGTGTTTTCATCTGACTACCAGATTGATATAAACAGCCTCACATTTCTATGAGAATACACTGTTCATTGACTAAAGGCTGATCAAATGCTTGTGTCTGAAATTTGTATCACTGTTGTAACTGGATTGCAGCTCATTTGTTGTCATATATAGTACATTTGTATTACAAGACAGGAGAAGGTATATTATTTAGAATATTAAAGCTTTTTTTTCTGGAGTGCACATTAATCCAGAGCAATTTCAATCTGTGCCGTATAGGTATGCCAGGCTTTGCTGCTGTCCCTGTCTGCAGTGTCTCTGTCTCTGGTTTGTGAGGAGGACGGTACAGAGGTAGACTCCGATGAGTTCCTCATGACCCTGCCTGACAACACCATACTCATGGCTCTGGAGCCTGGACAGACATGGAGACCACAACCGGTTTGTTTGACCAAAATAGCCAATAGTTATTAATTAAATAGCATATACAATATGCATCCTATATGCATTTACGTAAAACATATTTAGCACTCTTGTCGGTTTGGGGCATGCTTTTTGTCTTTACATGATATACTATTATGGCACTCAGTGCATAACTAGTGTTTATTCATTTATGTGACTGTTGTCTCTGATCCCCCAGGGTGCAGTTGTGTACAAGTCTCAAGACCACAACAAGCCTCGGACCGGACAAGACATAGCTCGAGTCACCTTTGACCTTTACAGGATGAGCCCAAAGGATGTGTTTGGCTCCCTGAGTGTGAAGGCCACATTCCAAGGCCTGTACTCTGTGAGTGCTAACTTTCAGTGTCTGGGCCCCAAGAAAGTCCTCAGGTAAGCCCAGGGGAAGGGGGTTACAAAAAAGTAAATAAAGACACTACTTAAAAAATAACATCTGCTTCTTTCAGACATGTATTGCTGTTGTAGATTGTTTACTACATCCTTTCAGGGGTAGAAGTAAAAGTACCAACACAACACTGTAAAAATAGCCTTTTAGCCATTTTGGTCACAAGCCAAAATGTTTGGGAACCACTGGCTTAATCTTAATAACACATTGTATTTTATAAGCTTCTATGTAAAATGTTAATCTGAAAAGTAAAGTAACTGTCAAATAAATGTAGTGGAATAAATAGCAGTATTTCCCTGTGAAATGTTGTACAAGTACCTCAAAATTGTATTTGAGTAAATGTAGGCCTACTTTCCATCTGTGTCTTACTTTTTAATTTATTTCTCAATCTAACCTTAATTTTCTACCTAAGAAGACGATACAATAAATACTAGTTTTGTTTGGATGAGAAGGCAACACACTTTTTCAAAGACCATATTTAGTGCACAATGCCATCGTTAAAAACTGTAATGCAGCAAAGAATCAGTACAAAATCATACTTATACCACTTTATCTCTTTTTTTTTTTTTTTAGAGAAGCCCTGCGTGTAGCCTCCACCCTCCTACACGCCGCTGGACACCTGCTTATCACTTCTGCCTCCATGATCCGCCGCATTATCGAAGGTGCTGAGCTTTGGCAGCCACAGAGGACAGAGTACACAGCCAGCTGGAACTGATGGAGCCAAGAGAGACCTATTTAGTGGTAACATCTCATATCATTGTTGCCTTAATAGGGATTGGTAGGCCAGTCTGAGATCTTTGGAATCTATTCCCATAATTGAGCATCCTATTGGGTAGTTATTATATTGTTTAATTGTTCTGCTGTTTACCTCCTTAAGATGGGGGAAATAAACCACTTTTCTAACATGACCATCTGTTAAGGTACTATTAAGCAAACCCTGATAAGTCTTATGAGTGATTGTATGACTGTGTACCATATTTTTCTTCATCCTTCAATATTTTGATTATACTTCAGGTTATAAACAGATTTTAACAGACAAAAAAGAAAATCTTTAATGACTTAAGTGTCAGAAACTTTATTTTTAGTAACAAAAGAGGAAGCTTAGTGATCTAGCTATTTAACATAAGAGTCATAACTATTAATGTAGTTTTTCTATTTTATTTGTGCAATATATTTTACATAATATCCTAGAATTGTATTTTATTTTTGTTTATTTGCTGTGGATTATGTGTTGGCAGGTGAACTTGTTTCAATCTGCTCTGAGATTACAGCCACTGTGGATGTTATTTTGATCTAAAATGCCACTGACTTTTAAAAAAAAAAACATTACACTACTGAGAAAAAAGTTTTCATTCATTTTATAGTTTATGAATGTTTAGAGGTAACCAATCACAAGATGAGTCATGTTCGAACCATGAAGTTGTTTTATTTGAATGACAATAAAAACTTGCACATCACAAAGTGACTCATCAAAGTAAAATTGCATCTATATTGCAAGTGAGTATCTTTTGAAACGACTGCAGATAAAGACACACGTTAACAACACGTTATCACAAAAACGGTAAAACAACAATATGTAACAGGAGGCAAATTTATAGGAATGTGTCTTAACTTGGCAACCTTTTATCAAACATCTGTCTGAAAGTTTAAAACATCAACACACAAATTACAAGTCACTAAACTGCTTCTGATGCATATTTCCAAATGTGAAGAGATGATTCATCTTCATTGCCCCCAGAGGGATAATATGTACAGAGGCTGTGTCATCATTTCTACTCTGGGGGCACCGGCACACTTTTCTCCTCGCCACAGCTTTCACTCGTGTCAAGCTTCATCTCACAGGTTGCTTTATTGCCGCACTCACTGCTTGCCATGTGTAACTGTGTCTTTAACAGTGCATTCAGGCACTGCCGGTACCAGATGTTGTCTAGCGCCTGGCTGTGCTGCTCCTGATTCATCCAGCGTGGCCTTCCTTTCTTGATGTAATAGCGCATGTCACCGAACCACTGAATCAACAAGTAGCGGGGAATGTCAATCGCTTTTGCCAGTCGGCTGTAGTCATCCTTTTCTGGATACTGGCAGTGCAAGAAAGCCACCTTCATCATTGCCATCTGGGTTTGCGTCTTTTTATGGCAGCGGAGCCGAGTGTTAAGTGTGCATGGGTCTACCTCATGACAGTCCAGCTGTTGGGCGATGTTGGATGAACCATCTGCAACAAAAAGATCATTGAGTATTTCCACGAACTCCTTCAGTTTGCCAGCATCAGGGCCGGCATTATTGGGGTTTGTTGTCTCTGCTGCATTTGTCTGCATTTCTGTTTTCTCCTCAACGTCGCTTTTCACAGGGATCAAATGAATATTTGAGGTGGACGGGGGAACAGCGTCACCTCTTTCCAGCAGTTCTGTCTGGTTATCAGTGAGAGGAGGCATGTCAAAGGCCTGAGTTTGAGAAGGAGGAATGAGCAGAGGACTTGCATCCAGCGACTCATCTGGCACAACAACGCTCTTTAGGGCAGGCCGCTCTTGGACCGACAGTAATCTTTTCTTTGCTTTTGACTTCTTCTTCTTTCTGGAGAAAAGTGTTGTCTCCGATTGAGTGATTATTTGCCACTCCCTCTCAACTTCATCACTTCTTATTTCTTCTTCCTCTGCTCTCTCCACAACACCGTCTTCCCGTTGCTTCATTCTCTTCTTTCCCATCTGGGCCGTCACTGTCCTCCTTTTCCTCTTCTTCTGAGTATTCCCCATGTCTTCTTCTACTTTTCTGTCCTTCTCTTTCTTCATTGGTTGCACCTGCTTCATTTTTCTCTCCAATCGCTCATTATCCCTCACATTTTCCCCCATCATCCTTCCCTCACTTGCACTCTGTTCCTCCCTAACCTCTCCTGCCTTCTTCCCACCAGGCTCTTTTACCTCTCTTGTACATTTCTTATTCTCTCCTTTATCCTCTTTTACCTCCTTTCCCATGCTATTTTGCAGCTTTTCCTTTCCCTGACTTGACAGGATCTTCCTCTGAACCTTGCGTATGTCTTTATAGTCCCAGCTGATGCCATAATGGAGCCTCTGTACCATGAACCAAACCTTCACCTGGTCTGGGTGCAGGGAGCAGCGCTGCGCCAGTGCAGCTGTCTTTTTCTCTGTCAGGTATGGAAAGCGGTCGAAGGCCTTGTTTAGCTCTGCTGCACCGTCCAGCTGTAGGTTGATCTCGCTTGAGTGCACCCATATGAGCCTCTGACTGTCAGAGACCAGGGGGAGACACACTGCACTGCTCTGGTTCAGATTGAAAGCCATCGGCGCAAAATTCATATCTGATGAAGATTCTCCAGGAGCGTTGGGTGTTTCTTGTACAAGCCTGGGGAGTCCTCCATCAGCTTTTTGCCTCATCTTTTTCATCTGTGGCATTAACCCCTGCAACTAAGAGACAAACAGAAAGGGTAAATATGTATTCATTAATAAAATAAAATAACATATACTGTGAGAAGATATAAATTTGTCAACTGTCAGATTTTTATTTAACATTTATATAGTGGTAGATATCCTTTTACTGTAATATTTCTGGTTATGGGGCACCCGCTAGCTCACCTGCAGGACCGCGCACCATGTATCAAGGCTGAGTCCTTAATCTGATGAAATACTTCATTTTCCAGGTGTCGATTTATTGTTTTATTTATAAACTGCCACAACGGAACTTTTAGGAAAGTGTATGATACATACGATATAAAATAACATATACTGTGATAAAGGATCCATATTATTACCCACCTCTACTTTACCTTAACAGGATGTAAAATAAATACCTTTTTAATAGAAGTGTTATCTGTTGTTAGCTGACAGCCATGTCCATGCAGCAGTACCTTCATTTACTGTAAGTAAAAGAAGCATGCAATCAAAATTAAAATATTACACATTATGTACAAAATATAATTACATTTTTCATTGGGTAAATGCAGTCTTGTATAAAGTACTCAAAAGCAATACTTGAGTAAAAGTACAAGTATCTTCCCAGAAAATGACTTTGGTAGAAGTTAAAGTCTCCTTTTAGAATATTACTTGAGTAAAAGTCTTAAAGTATCTGATATTTACTGTACTTAAGTATTCATAGCATTTTTCTGATATTAAATGTACTTAAGTAGAAGTAAAAGTAAAAGTAAAAAAAAAACTTTGATCATGAACTTTATGGCCAAAGGTGTGTGATGTTATCTTCATCACCACTGTCGTCGGGGTGGTCATTGTCTGTTACCATGGCGGCAGAGCCTGCAGCAGGTGCTTCCATGACACTATCAGTCATTATGCTTCCTCCTCTTCTTCTTTAGTTTTGGCCTATGTTTTTTTTTTTTTGCCACTTGGCCACAAACAGGCATCACGTCACCAACTGAAATGGAGCATACATTATCTTGGCAATTTAGGAGCAATGATTCGCCAAACTTCCTTTTTTTCAGTGTAATAAATTTCTTCTGATTATATTTTATAGTAACGAGTAACTAAGATGCTTAGGGGAAATGTAGTGGAGTAAAAGTATACATTTATTTAGGAAATGTAGTGGAGTAAAAGTAAAAGTTTCCGGAAATATAAATAATGAAGTAAAGTACAGATACGTGAAAATTCTACTTAAGTACAGTAGTGAAGTATTTGTACTTCGTTACATTACAACACTGGGTAAATGACTTATTTCAACGTGTCAAATTGTACATATATTTTACTTTTATTACTGATTAATGTGTTTGCAGCATTTAAAGGTAGTAGGTAGATAGAGCGAATTTTTATACAACATCACTAATTTTTAGTTTCATCTTTAGCAAAGTGCATGAATTTAAAAACTCCGCACCAAAATGATTTATTATTTTTATTCAGGAATTCAACTGTCTGTCATGTAAACCCGAAAATACAAATAAAATATCATTAAAATCATGAACTCAATTGTCATTATGAAACACATAGAACAAACACCAAGTGTTGGTGTGTGCTGTTCGTTATGTAGTGAAATACCGTGTGAAATACCAAACTTCCCTACTCAGTCCTCCCGGTACCTGCAGAGACGTTTTTGCTATAGCTACGTGTTCATCGGGTCCCGGGACACCAGCCTGAGCCTCCATTTCAACATGAATGAATGAAAAACAGCAATGCGTGTTATCGAAATTCGCGCCTAATGTTCTAGCAGACTATATAACTACTCGAGAGTCTGCTCTTGAGACTTTGCTCTAATTTTCGGGACAATTAGGGCAGGATTTGGGATTCGGGATCGGGACAACTGCTTGGATTTGGTCACCAATCTAAATATCAACTGCCCCGTGTTAATTTCATGTTTCAACGAAATCATTAGCTAGCTAGCTAACCAAATAACACCAAATAAAGAACATCAACACTCGCGTTGAATTGACGTTAGCCTTTTTATGGGGTAAAAATGTATATTAGCTATATATGTCGCTGAAGTTTAGCTAGCTAACTGGTTAGCTAAATTCGCACTAAATTCTGACATCAAGTCTTTCCTTACCATTTTCATTAGTCTAACGTGGATAACGTTGTCTACTGTAATTTACAATAACGTTACAAATCATTGATTGCATCATTGATCGATTGGGATTGAAGTGCTTCTTCCATTATATATTTTTTGTCTGTTTGTTAGCACCATAGATATAAAACAAGGTTTCTAGTTACGTCTATGGTTAGCACGTTAACGTAAGATAGTTAGCTAGCGTTAGCTTGCTATGTAGCTAGCTAAGCTTAATAGTACTGTTGTGGTTATGATACAGTAAACAAAGCGAAGTTTTCTTTACCTACAATTGTTTATCTCTATCGTAGCAGGTAGTATCAAGAAGACACCGACATTATTACTAACTTTAATTAATGAATGGTTTGGAGTTCCTACCTTCAAGCACAAAGAAATGTCTTGTAAGTATGACGGGATATTTTTCTCCTGATCTGGGTTCAGTCAGTTTATAACGTTCACAGCGACATCTGTGATTGGTGGAGCTCGCTGTACCAGAGACGGGTTAGAACCGTTACCATGGCAATGTTTACCGCACCCGCGAAAGGCTAGCTGCTACCACTGAAGTCGATCTTGTCCCTTTTCCTTTTTTCGTTTTTCAAAATGTTTTTTTGTGCCGAATCAAATGGTTTATGGTAACGATCCATCACGTATTTGGTTGGCTTGGGTTCAGGGTGTATATCCCTTTATATAAGCATTTTCTGAAACATCAATTGAATGGGGACAATCGCTTACAGAACCGGAGCTGTTTAAAAAGTGAGCGGAGCTCTAGCGTTATACCATGCCCTGCAAATCCCACTTTCATCAAGGTTATGTTCAATTTTTGTTGAAAATATTTTATAGAAAGATGTTGATCCAACTGTTATAGCAGTCCAGGACACATTGATGTATTAACCATTTCTTATTAACGTTATTCATGTAGCTAACTACTGGAGTCAAAGTGACTCATGCATGACGCTGACTATGTGTAAGAGAGATAAACCTACAGAAAGTGTTGCCTAAAAATGTTTATTCAAACAAGAATTCCTATCACAGTTGGCAGCTCCACTCCTGGGATTGAACGGATGGAGTGTACAATTCACCTAACCCTAACCCTAACACACACACACACACACACACACACACACACACACACACACACACACACACACACACACACACACAGAGAGAGGCAGACAGAAAGGCAGCAGTCCCTTTCAGCTCCGACCCCCAGAAAGTTTTTCTTAGCTTGTGTTAAGGTGAGTGGTGATGAACAAAAGACTAAGCAGCCAGTGCCTCGAGTTTACAGCTATTAGCTGAAAGACTATTATATAATACTTATTTATTCCAGCATCCTCTGCACTATGCTCCATAATTAAAATAATAATTTATCAAAAATGTACTCCTGCACACTTAGCACTCTTCATTGCACTACTGCCTCAACCTGTCTATATTATTTATGTTTATAGTGTGTATATATTGTTTGTTTTATTGTTTGTTTTGTATGAGTAAGCACATTGTGAGCAATGTATAATCCAAAGCAAAATTCCTCGTATGTGTCCTCATACCTGGCAAATAAAGCTGATTCTGAATAAACATATTCTTCTTATATTCTTCATAACTTCTGTCTTGCTAACATCTCTACAATAGATTATCTCTAATCTTTAAATTGCCCACAACATGAAAAAAAGTGTCCTGCATTAAACAGTAACTTCATCATTTTGATCGTATAGGCTCCTCATCTAACAATAACAGTGTTTATTCATTATTAGTGCAGTGTTTTTTTCCTGTAAAATTAACAAAATTGCAGCAACAGCCTTTTACAGTTTAGTGTGAAGTTTTTTGTTGAGATTATTATTATTATTCCAACATCAAAAGATTTTAAATGATTTATTGCCATTTGCAAAATGAACAAAACTATGTCCCTCTCCTTGGTGCAGTCACCTATTCTAAATATATACTTGAAACTAGTAGCATAGAAAACATGCACATTGTAGCAGAGTTTCCTTTGGTGTTTGTGATCATGATCATCACCTGATGAATACTAAAAAGTATCTGTGTGAACTGATTATTTTGTTGAGTATTTATTAAATCTATTAAACAATTGCATAAGGGAAATAAGATACATTGGTAAGGTAGTCAGAGTTGTGTTAATATATTTAATGTTTTGTTTAAATTTCAAATAAATAATTATTTATTAACTACATTTATTAGGCCTTTTTTTCCTTGAGCCCCGGCCGCCCAAAATGTCTGTGCACATCCCTGCCTGTAGTAGATTATTAATCTTTATTGTAAGACAAGAAAAGGCTTTTTTATTATCAGTAGGGTGGAAGTCCACCCTACTGATAATAAAAAAAAACATTTATTTGTCTTGCCTTATCATTCAATAAAGATTACACTACTATATTGCTATAAAAGAGTAGTGTGTAGACTGTAGACAGTTTCTTTCCCATGAAATGATACTGCTTGAGAGTACAGCTCAAGCTTTCCCACCAGACTCAGAGGGACCTGCGACAGGCAAACAGCTATTACATAATATTTAATTGAGAATCAATCTTTAGTTTATAAGGGCAGCCTAAAGAAGAAAAGGTGAATGGTTTCCCTTAAAGCGGTCAACCCTCCAGGTGAAAATATGACAAAACAAATGGCCCGACTGCAAAAAATGGAAGTTGTATGGAGATTTCCTAACTCATTATTGTTATTCAGCATTATCAGCACGCACCAAAAAAAAAGAAAAATAGTCACAATAACAATCAGCTCCATCAGCCAGTACCTAACCCCTTTTGTTTCCTTGGAAGTGGAAGAATCACTCACAAGAGCTCAAGTGCAAGCACAGTCAGACCTGGAGCTTTATTTCCACATCAACAACAATACCAGAAGCAATTGAAATGCTCATGTGGAAAGGTTTACATTGAGACCAGTGATGCATACAATTATGGAGGGTACATTTACCAGAAGTCCTCTCAGGCCACCTGTTCTTGTGGAGAATTGGTGCCCTGCACATTGCAGAGGTGCTTTGTGAACTTCTCTAATGGACAGCCTTGTTGTTGTCTATAGCCCACATCACCACATTTCTGTTTACACATTGTGATCATATTCATTTCAATGCCTACCTATCACTACCAGAATTGTATTTTTTCTTTGTTTCATTTAATATGTCATTGATTAGTGCTAAGCTGCAGTCAAATTAATATATACTGTAGTGCCAAGGAGACTAACTGTAGTGCTAACAAGATCTCAGTAATAGGCCTACTTGTAACATGTATTATAATAATATAATTACATATAATAATGTAATTATAACACGTGTGACATGAAACGTATCTACCTTAACCAAGCCTAACAGAAAGGCTGCAGCCAAATCTAAGAGTGTATGGCTGCGGCCTGGAGCCTCCCGTCTTATCTCTTATCCTTGGCCTTATGCCCTCCCCTACTTTTCAAAATAAAAACTCGCGTCTGGTCCGCTAGGCCTATGTCTTCGTACTTTGGTGTTTGGGATGGTTTTGAACTAAACAGTACGGCAATCATGCTAATGAATACAATTATTTTTTTCAGCAGATGTCTTACTTACAACACGATGCAGCTAGCAAAGCAGGTTTGTGTTTATCCCACGATCTCAAAGCGCTCAAGTTGGCTGACTGACTAAACAGGGAGGGACAAGAAATCCTGTCTGTTGGTTTATTTTTATTTTAAGAGCGAATTGCTCCACAATATGAATACCGTTTGATTATCACTTTTAATTTGTTGGTAATCGTTGTATAAAGTTGTTGTATAATCGCAATATTCGAGGGTACCCTTGCAGTGATGCTTACGGACCTCGAAATTAAACCCTCTCTCATGTGATATTGCTTAAACAAATATCAACGTTAAACGTTGATGCAGTTTTAAATGGTCCCTTCACCTCTAAAAATGTAGCCTATACTTTGTTTTTATGATCTCAGAAATGAGGAGGTTAACCAATATGTTATTATAAATCAAATTTCATATCTCTATCTCTATCTGTTTATCTTTCTATCTATCTCATAAATCTCCTATTATTTTAAACGTGTATTATTTTAGTAGGCTTATTACATGTGGGTGGCTTCATTGTTGAGCTATATGTTTTTCACCTCGTTATGCTTGTCCTTTTTTGTACTGTTATGAATTTGCAAATAAAGCATTAGGCTAATAAAAAAAAAAGGTAAAGTCATCGCAGATTTCATCAAATAGGGATACAACAACATCCACAGATCTGCCAACTAGGCTATGTATGGCTATCGTTAATTTAAGAGTTTAAATTGTTAATTTCAAACGGTTTTCAATTAATTGCAACATGCTCACTAACTTAACCGTAACTGCGTCTAGAAAATAATTCTCGATTTCGTATTTTTGACCCTCTGAATTTACCGTTGGAGTCGCCCAGGCATGAGACGGCTGCCTACACCCATCTGTCTGACTCCACCTCATGAATGTTTGGTTTTTGCACTAATCGAAACTTTTGTGCAGTGCTGCTGTGGCAGAGAGATCAGAGCAGAAACTGAGCAACCAGAAACGGGTGAACAACTACTCTGCCAAAACACAGTCAACCAAAGAGCAACAAGAAGGATCCTAAGAATTTTCAATCGTGAATAATATTCAAGACAAATAAAATCAGGACTTCCTGTTTTTGACTTCCTGCTTCTGCAAACATGTCTGACAGTCTACAAAAGGACCTACAAGTTATTTTCTGCGAGATGTGTACAGAAGAGGACAGGAAACCAGCACGGAAGACCTGCATGAAATGTGAGATCTCCATGTGTGTCCAGCACCTCCAGGCCCACCTGACCACTCCTGTGTTACTACAGACTCATCCTCTGACTGAGCCTATGGCCCTATGTGGGACCACTAAATGCCCCCAACATGGCAAACTCCTTGAGTACTTCTGCTTGGATGACATGACCTGTGTGTGTGTTTCATGCGCCATTGAAGACCAGCACCGCATACACAATATGAAGACCTTCTCCACAGCCCACAAAGAGCTCATGGAGAAGCTCAACACTGAGCAGCAGGCCTTACTAGGGAAAACTGATGATGAGAATGTGAGTCTGGAAAAGTGGGAGAAGAGTGAAAGAGAGAAGCTGGGTCGCTCCAGTGTGCGTCTCATTGAGGCTGTGACTAACCTACGTGACATTGCCCTGACCAGTGTCCAGAGTTCAGTCACTGCCCGCATGGTGTCTATCAAAACCAGCAACAGCAGCATGCAAGCAGCACAGAAGGAGAAGGACACCTTCAGATTCCTGCAGATGTATTCTCAGGTGCATCAGGATGTGGAGAAAGCCAAGGCTGTGGATCTGAGAAAAGGGTTGGAGCCTGGCAGCGATCGGGACAAACTGGTTCAGGAGATAAGACAGAATGGTGAACAAATGGTAAAGCAAGCAGGCCACTTCTGGGGCTCACTGTTGACTCTGGTTGACCCAGAGAACCACCAGGAGCTCAATGCTACAAGTTCAGACCTGATCTTTGACCCACAGACTTTGGGCCCTGGCATGTCACTGGCCAAAGACAAAAGGAAGATTTTCTACAGTAGTTGGCTGGAGCAATGCTCTGCTATGCTTCTAATTCGTAGTGCCCAGTCAGTTCCTAACTTTCAGAGGTGGATGGTCAAACTTTCCCAAGACTCTGACTGGACCATTGGTTTATGTGACAAACAGTCTGCAAAGAACTTGAAGGATGGACATGTCTATGGTCTGTGCTACGAAGGTGACCAGCTCAGCTCCCTCACAACAGAGTATGGTGACTGTTGTGACGCATCAGCCAGGTCAGAAGGTGTTTTTGGGCAGCTGAAAAATGTCATGGCCACAACAGAGAAAAAACGCAGGGTTTCCTCAGTACTAATCACACATCAGGGCAAAAATGGAGATGGTACCGTACCAAGACCTGAAGTGGTGGAGGTGTTTTGGAATTTTGCTGCTTCCTCACTGTCCTTCTTCAACAGAATCGGACAGCACCAGAGGGAAGAAATAATCACAATTAAGATGAGCCTCAACAACTGGGACCTGGCCCCCTTTGTTCAACTAGCAAAGAAAAATTGCCAAAAGATCCCCCAGCAGCAATGGAAGTGCCCCTGTGGGAAGGTTTACCACAAGAACAGCAATGGATACACCGAAGTTGGTGTCTTCTGTAACTCTCCTTCTCGCACCAATTGTTCCTGTGGAGCATATATTGGTGACATACGCATCACAGAGATAGTTTGTGAGCTTCAGTAATGGGTAGGACCGTGCTGGTCATTGCTTATCATTATACAAAGCTAAGAAGTGCATGCACATATCTACAGTAATAGCACCTTGTGCTTTCATTGGATGAGTACACGTTATTGCTAAGCTTCAAGTTGCTGTCAAATGAAAATAGTGGTTTTAGCTCTTACTTTTTTTTTTTAGCAGAAATAAGCCAATGCTGTTATTGTTTTAGTGTACAAAATACATATCATACACTAGAAGCAATGTAACATCTTTGCAACAAGGTCGTTTGTTTTAACTGTAATGGGAACTGTAATCTTTTTTCTGTCTGCCAGTTTAAGGTGTTTGTCTCCATCTACTGGTGGTGAATGTGTCATTGTTCTCACATAGTATAATTATTTTACAGAGCAGTCTTTAAAAATTAAATCAGATTGTCAGAAAGGACATTTGTTTCTTTGTACCATACATACTTTGCAAATGATCCGATTAATAATAAAGCTAGTAAAATGTTAAGATGTGGAATGTTTTTAATGACTGCATTTCGATTTTTACATTTTGCTATTTTCACACCAATGTGACAATAAGAAAATGAAACAACACAAATCATGTAATAACAGCTTGAAGTGGAGTATCTACAGACACTGTGTGAAATGAAACCATAATTACCCAATACTCATGGCGTAAAACCTCCAAGGAATGATCCCTTAATTTTAAGGCTGTAATGAATCATACAATAATTTGAATGTGCATATCGCTAACATGAGCCCACACAAACTTTGGTACTGATCAGGAGCAGCTAGAACCTGGGAAGATAAAGGCTGCATAATACTGTATATCTTCATGTTGAATAACACCTGCTATGAATTCAGCACTTCATTGGTTTGTAACTTACAGTATGTGCTCTAGTACTGTACTCTAGCATTCAGCATATACTGGTCCATACTGTATATAAATTATCCCATAATCTAATTAATTTAAAAATATTAAAAGAACTTTCAAAGCATATTTATGAAATGATAATGGAAACTAAATATCAAATCTCAAGTAATTAAAGTGCAAAACTTAAAGTGGTGGAATGATTGAATTTCTTAAAAGCAGTTACATTTCCTAATTAGCCCCAGCAGCTGAATACATATTTAGTACTTTCTAAATAATAATAGAAATAATTATTATAATAATAATAATAAAGACATTTGCTATAATTGTATATATGTGTGTGAGGCTTACAGTATAATATTAGCATAGAGCCTAACTACATGTTGTAGATACTGTTAATAGACAGTTATGGTTTTGCATAAAAACTAGAACTAAGGACCTTGCATTGGAATGATAAGACAGCAGACATGCAAAGAGCTGGAGACATACTGCTCTAGCTTACATCTTCCTGTCTAGGGACACTGGCCCCTGGAACACTTCGTAGATTGTATGAAAAAAGTAACATTCAGAGTCTAAAGCGACTCTGAGTCTGTGTAATGAAAAATATTTCTGTTAATGTCTATGAAGTCAAAACCCAATATACTAAAATTGCATTGCAACAAAAAAGGAAAGTAAAAGGACAGTATTTCAGTATTAATATTCATGTCTGTTCACTTGTGTTTACACATGGTCAATCCACAAACAGCATCATTCAGGCAGTGTTGCAGACTTATAACCTTCGTTGTGAAGCAGGATCGAGCTGGACATTCAGCTGTCGTTGCCGAAGACAGTGTTGAGCTGTTGGGTGACCCTGATGAAGGTGGTCCTGCGGCTCAGCTCCTTCAGTTTACCTGCCCCAACATAGGTGCAGGTGGATCGGACCCCGCCCAGGACGTCTCGTATTGTCACTTCCACCGGACCTTTGTAAACAACTTCGACTGTCTTCCCCTCCGATGCTCTGGAGGCAAAAAAACAAACTGGGATTACCCTTAAGAGGACACAGTGTAAACATGGTATACTATGTCAACACCAATGACCCAAAAACATATAAGAAAAACTGACATGTTTCTTATACCGATACACACCAAATTAACTGTGACTCTGACCTGTACTCAGCCACGCCTCCTGCATGTTTCTTCATCGCCGTGTCGGAGCTCATTCCATAGAACAGCTTGTATTTCTTGCCATTTTTTTCAATAATCTCTCCCCCGCTCTCTGAGTGTCCAGCAAGCATACCGCCCAGCATCACAAAGTCCGCTCCAGCACCTGAGAGCAAACATATAGTGAGAAGTTGAACAGAAAGCGTTCCTACTATGGTTGGAATTTAAGTGCAATTTGAAAACAGTAAAGCTTACCAAAAGCCTTTGACACATCTCCTGGGCAAGTACATCCCCCATCCTGTGTGAAAGAGAAGACAAAACATATCACAATGTTTTGAGTGTGACTGTATGTTTATCATGGTTGTATGTACAACCTGGAGACAAAAGATAAGGCTGCACATTCTCAGGGTGAAATACATGTCTAACAAACCATGTTGACTGTGGGAAGAAAAGACATGAATAAGTTTCAGGTTAAAGCATTGTTTTTTCTTGCCCAGAGTTAGATGAGAAGATCGATACCATTCTGTCCAGTCAATATGAACCTGGAAACATTAGCCAGTTAGCTGAGAATAAAGCATAAAGACTGGAAATGTGGAAAACAATTCTGAATTTTGATCATTTCGGACGGAGCCAGGCTAGCTGTTTCCTAGTTACCAGCCTCTATGCTAAGCTCAGCTAACTGGCTACTGGCTGTAGTTTCATAATTAGCACACAGACATGAAAGTGGTATCAATCTTCTCATCTAACTCTCAGCAAGAAAGCAAAGCCTATTTCTCAGAATGTCAAACTATTTAACATTATTTCTACACAAAAGAAGAACTGTGTAGAACGCATGATTAAATCCTTGGATTATCAGAGAAGAGAGTCACTCACAGAGATGATGTGGCCACCCAAGCCATGGGCAGCATCTGCACACTCGATCACAGCGCTGAGCTGGGGGTAGCCCACCCCCGTCTTCTTGCGGGTGGTACACACAGAGCCTGTAGAGGAAGACACAGGGGCAAGAGATGACTCTTAAGATTTCTAGTTTGCAGTCTATGATGACAGGAAACAGAATTTGCAAGCATTGTTTATGGTCTGTTTGATCTGTAAGTGCCAAATGAATGGAGCAAGGCAAGGCAGCTTTATTTGTATGGCACATTTCAGCAACTAGGCAATTCAAAGTGCTTAACATAAAACATTTAAAGAGCAGTTAAAAACAATTAAAACATCCATGGAGGTTGCTACGTGGCACATATCTATCCAGGAGAGTATGTGAAAGTTTATTTAATATAATATAAATAACATGTAGACATAGAAATATGTTAGGCTTTAATCACCTGGTCCGATGCCTACTTTGATGATGTCAGCGCCAGCCAGGATTAGCTCCTCTACCATCTCTCCTGTCACCACATTTCCTGCCTGAGCAGCATAACAAATGTTTTATTGATTACTTATCAAAGAAATGTTGACATGTGAACACCCATTCCCTTTTCAGCCCCACAGTTTAAAGGCAGACATCTACTGACCATTATAGTGTGAGAGGGGAACTTCTCCCTGACGTCTTTGACAAAGTGAACAAAGTGTTCGGAGTAGCCATTGGCCACGTCCACACAGATAAACTGCAGCTTTGGGACCGCCGCCAAGATGGCTGAAATCCTGTCAAAGTCCCCTTCCCCGGTCCCTGTGCTAACTGCTACACTCTGGAAGATAAATGGAGAAGAGAATGACTTGTGTTACAAAAAAATGCCACAATAAAAAGATCTTCCTGGAATAAAGGGTTACATAATAATTAACACTTGTACCTTCAGGCATTCAGGATTCTGTTTTGCAAACTCCACCCAGTCATCCACGGAGTAATGTTTGTGAATCGCGGTGAAAAGAGTGAACTAGTGGAAGAGAAAAAGAAAAACAGAGTAATTGAGATATTCTAACAGTGAGTGAATGAATGAACAAACAAAACAATAAATAAATTAATATATTAATGAGTTTTTTCAAATCTATGAGGTGCCTCTTATTTTTCTGTGACTTAAAAGGAGAAGAGGACCCGGAATTATGACATACAGCAGTTTGTGTCATTCATTATCATTATATGGATAAAGACAAAAATGCTACACATAAGCCACCAATACTTAAGTTCTGGCACCTGGGAACCATAATCGGGGAAGGCTTGATCACCTCACCTATCAGCCTGCTTTGTAATATAGGGATTATTAGGCATTATAGCGTCCACTGCTTGGAATACATTTAGGTTCACTTAGCTGACTCCAAGACTGTACAAGAGAAAATGATAAATAACCCTATGTGCTCTGTAAAGCTCTTTGTGAAATAATAAGTGATTCATACACATCCCATGTAATGCATAACTTACCTGGTGCAAAGCCAGGGCCATCTCAAAGGTCCCCACGGTGTCCATGTTTGCAGCGATGATGGGGATCCCTCTGTAGCTGCCCTTGGAGTTCCTGAAAGTGTAGCTCCTCATTAGGTCTACCTGTGAACGGCAAAAACAATGTGACATTAGTGTAGTTAATACTTTTATAGATGTGTTTAACTAACTAGGAAACCATTTATTTGAGACATGATCCACAATGTGTTACTATAGTCACAGGAAAGCAAGAGCCTATATTTTGTAGATGCAGGTTTGTGGCTAAAGGGTCACTGCTTGAATTCACTAACCAGCTGGTTAAATGTGAATGAGGGCTAATACCTACCTATATACTATTTTTCTAACAACGTTCGAAAAGAGGCCCGTAACCTCGTGTTATTTTTGATTCTGCAATGCCTTTATTCTGGTATCAGCAGACGACACATCCAAAGACTGCACTCGGCACAAAACGCTGCTGCCAGGCTTTTATTTGCACTAAGCAGGCGGGTTGGCGACTGTGGCTCAGGTGAGAGCCGTTGTCCCACCGATACCAATCAAAGGTTGGTGGTTCGATCCTAGGCCCTGCAGTCCCATGTCTTGGGCAAGACACTGAACCCCGAATTGCTCTTGCATCGGTATGTGAATGTGTGTGAATCATGTTTATCTGATGAGCAGGTGGAACCTTGTATGGCAGCCTCGACCAGAGTGTATAAATGTGTGTGAATGGTGCCTGTAATAATATATGTAAAAGTGCTTTGAGTAGTCGTTAAGACTAGAAAAGCTATATAACACACATACAGTCCATTCTAAGTGACCACATCACACCAATCCTTGCTGCCCTTCACTGATTACCTGTGAGTTTTAGAATTGAGATTTTACTGCTTTTTAAGCCTTGAATGGTATGGCTGCTGCCTATATATGTGATCTGCTAATTGCTTATTAGCCTGATCGCTGCTTGAGATTCTCTGGCAGGGCCCTACTATTGGTTCCAAGATCTCATATTGTCAACAAAGGGGCTTTTGCTGTCTGGGTTGGTAAAATTCCCTGCCTGAGGATGTCACGCTGGCAAACTCATTATCTTTCTTTAAATCTCTTAAGTCTTAAGACTCCATTTTATCTTGTGACTTTTTCTTAACTGATGATATTTGTTGTGTAGTTATTGTATATTGTTATCTTGAGTTCTGGGTCTTAACTACCTCTATCTTTTATTGCAAAGCACTTTTTAACTTTGCTTTTAAAATGTGCTATATAAATAAATATATTATTATTATTACTACTTTTCCCTACTTTAATAACTACCAAATGCCTATGAGGATTACCTTACCAGGAATAAGTAAAGGTTCAGATAATGGAAAAATCTGTTTTTACATCAGTTAGTTTTCATGTGTAAAAAAACAAATCCACACCTACCTCGCTCCTTGACTTAAGTGTGCTCCGCTTTGGACGGAGGAGCACATCCTTGAAGTCCAGCTTGATGTCATTCTCAATGCGAGGCATTTTGGAAACAGGCTGTACAGGTTGTGTAACAAAAAAAAGTTAAATGGAGCAGTTTGTTCTAGAATGTGGATCTGTGAGAGAGAGAGAGAGAGAGAGAGAGATCAGAGTTCTGGATGACTGCTTTGTGCTGCGTGTTTTTTTCGTTTTTAGACTCCTTTCTTTTCTCCCTTCATACACTAACATATGGTCATTAAATGCCATTAAGGCAAGGTCTACAAACATTAGCCTTAACTGTAATAACTACTTGGTGGAGATGTAATACGGTTTTATTTAGCTAGCTAGCGATTTCAAAAACGCTTAAACGCTACAGAAAGTGATATTGGTAATGCTATGTACGTTATGCATAGCTACTGAACCACAAAGATCAGAACAGCGTTGCTTCTTCTTCTTTGGCCCAAATGCATGGATGTATTAAGAGAACTGTCAAATGTCAAAATTCAAGGTTAGCTATGCCGTTTAAGGTGTCACATTTTTGTTACATCAACTTGATTAACGTTAGCATTGCAAACAGTTAACGTAAGAAAAAGCTGTTAACTTAAGTAGTATATTTAGCTAAATCAAGTATTTACCTCAAGGTAAGTATGGTTGATTTTGTCTGTGCCGCTGTTTCTTTTTCCACTGTGTGCGCGGGAAGTTTTACGGGGGCGAACACCAATTTACCTTGTAGTTTTTAAAGGGCTTTAGCTAGTAGGCGGTGGGCAGGCAAAAACTACAATGCGAGACTCGCTTTACGACACGTTGCACAATATGTTGTAAAGGTTATTTTAGGTATTCAGCAAACAAATTTCGGTTAATTTTGTTGAGGCGATACTCACGCTAGTAGAAGACATTTGTAGTGCAAATTATGTTCTTTTCTGACGGTAAATAAAGCAAATGCGCAGTCCGAAATCAAGTTGAAGCGGAACCGTTGTCGTACAAACAAGAATGCGGTGGGATTCACTGTGGAACACAGGAAACACCCGTTTAATTTTTGCAAGGGTTTCCTGACAAAAAATATCGTATTATCATTGTTGTATATCAAGTCATAGATTTAGTTAAGATAATATCATACTACTGATCCTGCTCGAGTTTATTTTATAAAACGAGTCAACAAAGATGCTGATTAAAGTGAAGGTAAGGCAAAGCAAGTATTAGCCCAGTGGTTTAACAGTAAACATTTGAATAGTTGTTACGTCCTATCATTTTTATTTGCTCAACAATAACCCTCAAATTGTTTTATTTTTATTTATTTTTATCTCAGACACTCACAGGGAAAGAGATAGAAATTGACATAGAGCCCACAGATAAGGTATAATTATCTTTTATTTTCCCATATGTGCTGTATGCTAATAATTACCCTTTAATCAGTATGTGTGTGTTTTACATTCATTTCCATCCAGGTGGAGCGTATTAAAGAAAGGGTGGAGGAGAAAGAAGGGATCCCTCCGCAGCAGCAGAGGTTGATATACAGTGGAAAACAGATGTAAGATTATGATGCACTTTCTTTAATATACCTAGCCTTATTAATATTCTGGATTTTTGTTATTGCCAACATATCCCATGTAAACCAAAAAACATCAATGAATTGATCCTCCTAACAAGTACTGCCTATGTGTCCAAAGCCCGATAAATCTTATTCCTCTGTGCCATAGACCTCCATTGTTGTCAAAAAACTATTACTAATACATCAATGAACACCGTCATGTTCCCGCATTACGATGAACAGAGGTACTGCAGTTTGCTTTGAGTCAATCCCACATACTACACCGTCCTGGTTGTTGTAAATACTCACTTGTGCACCAATCGGCAGCTGAAAATAGTCCCAAACAAATGGACTATTTTCCCCTGTTTTAGTAATTTTTGTTACAAACTATAAGATCCAGCCTTTATTTAAAATCCTCTATATTCTGGGCCCGTTTTCAAAAACTGTGTATCTTTAGTAGGACGATTTTAATAGTGGCATTTCTGCTGTCTGACACCTTCTACTCTGCATCCCCTTTGTCTTTATTCTCAGGAACGATGAGAAAACAGCGGCAGACTATAAAATCCAGGGAGGCTCTGTTCTCCATCTGGTACTTGCTCTGCGAGGAGGGCAGGTGCTGTGACAGGTACAGTATAGGCTCTCCCAGAAGCCTATACTCCAAGCCTGTGTTGTAGCCATCACTTGGAAACATGCCTTAGCTTTCTGCGATGCCTACACTAAACGGATACAGCGAAGACATACAGCCATGTGTTGCGGAGTCACCTGGCGGCATCGTAGGCAACACAGAGCCATTGGTAGAAAGAGAGAGATCAGGTTCTACCTGTGGCAGCCACTTCCCTACAGCCAAAAATGTGTTGGCTGCAAACACAACCCCTCTCACTGTAACATTGTCATGGCGAGACACTCCACATGTTAAAGCTTGCCCTGGCAGCAAAGGCAAAGTTACTTTCAGAATTAAATAAAGCTTTGGCTAAAGATTTACAACCCAGAGCTAATTTTGGTGCTACAGAAAACTGTACTGTACTGTTTCTTTCTGTGGCTCTGCATGTAAGCATCTATCTTTATTCCACTGAATATATAACAGAGATAACTGTAGCTTAATATGCTGAAACCCATCCTTGGATTACAGGTTTTTCCTTCAGATGGTGACTTTTCTGCTTCATCCATGTTTTATTCTGTTCCCTACAAAAAGCCCAAACTCACTCAGTATAACTATCTGAGGCTACAGGGTGTATTAACATAGCAAAAGTCATTCTCTCTTGTAAAGCACCCGTGTAGCTCAGTTAGATTTGTGAAAAATGGACAAAAGCATAGTTAAAGGAATATTTTGAGAAATACATACAGTATAATGACTTTTTGGCTAAACGTTGGATGAGAAAATTGATATTCTCATCCAACTCTCAGGCAGAAAGCAAATAAGAGCATTTCCCTAAATGTCCAACTGGAAAACCTCCTGCCACTAATTCTAAATCATGTACCACAGACTTTGCTTTACACCTGCTTCATAAGTAGACTGTCCATTCAGTAGGATAATGTTTTATATAATTTCATATGAATTTTATTTGTTAATTATTTTTTTTGTGCTGGTGGCACATTTTACTGTGCTTAGACAAGGAACGTGCCAACTATGGTCTGACAATGGCCTCAGTTTACATGGATATTGTTCGGTTTGTTTGTGTGTTCAGAGAAGCAACGTTTAGTTCTGGGATTGCTGTGTCAGCACCACATGGCCCCCTCAGTGTGTATAGAATCACGTGACATATACGACCTATGCTGTGGATTAGTTTGTCAGTAGAATAAACTTATGTTAATGCTGAAAATGCCTCACTTTTGTCATTCTTTCAAAACAGCTGTACAAAGGAGACGTGAAAAGGCTTACATATTTTTTTTTTTTATTCTTGTCACACACTCACTACCAATATGTACATTTACATTTTTAACACAAAATAGACTTAAGTTTGAGAGACACGTCAGTCAAATTGGCTCTCAGGATGGTAGATACATTGCAGATGGCAACTTATGTTATAGAGACCTGTACATTTAGAAATGACATTCTCATTAGGCAGTGTATTGTAGTGCGATGATGGGTTGGTAGAAAAATAATTGCTTAGATTACAACATAGAGAACTTCATATTTCCACCATATTGAAGGCCTGTTTTGGTCTGAATTACAGCAAGAACTGGATGTTGCAGCTTATTAGGGAAACTTGAGCAGCAAGAAAGTAAGACAATCAAAACAAAATCAGCACTGTTAAACTTGCTTTAGATTTTAAGCAGTAAACAAGCAGGTAGAGGTTTAAGTCTGCATAGTTCACATTGCCCTATCACAAAGTTGCAGCATTTCATTTTTGAGGTGAATACATTTTCAAGCCTCATTTATGTACAGTAAGAGTCTTGCTGAAATATGTGAAATTCACTATGTTGCATGTTAAAACTTGACTAATAACAATTTAATCACACTCTTTAAAATGATTGCAATGGAATAAAGATAAAGGCAGGGAACAGTTTTTCCTATATAAATGAGGCCCTGAATTACAAATTCACACCTTTTCCCAAAAAAACCTGTGTTTTTTATTTGAGACAATATACAGACTTCCATGACGTGTGTATACTGTAAATACACAATAACCATACAGGCACAAAACACAATCATTGTACTTGTAAAGACATCCAAGACCCCTGTTCCCCTTACAGTTCAACAAAAGAAACCTTCACGATACTGGCCCAACTTTAATGATTCTTAATAGCTAGAACGATTTACAGTACATCTGTAAGATTTTGTCTTGGGATTGCTTGTAAGACAGGGACTCCTGAGGAAATAAATATCTAAAAGCACCAGTACAGATATTTAGTACTAACAGAGTGGATTTCTTAGACGCAATCAGATCTGTTGAGTTGTTATGGTCTAGAGTTTTTAGGCAAGTGTATTTAAGCAGAAGGCAGTGAGGATGCCCTGAGACACTAATAGATTACAGAAAGACTGAAGACACAAGAGTACATACTGTGTGTTTATGTGCGCAGGAGTGTTGTTACTATATTATACAACATAAGTATAGATACATAACTATTACCAAACCAGACAGATTGGGTTTATTCAAGAGTGCATGTTCAATTTTCACTGATGCCTATACTAATATTGCACTAAAAATCTCTTCTATTGAATTGTGAGAATTAAAAAATATTTTATGTGAAGCTCTAATTTCTGCACCCTAAATAAAGAACAAACAAAAAATTAAACACAGCTAGATGTTAAGCTACAAAAACACTTCTTCCATAAAACATGTAAGACAATCAATGCCTCTTTAAAACTGTTTTTCACGCAGGCATTCACGTGTCGGTGTAGGGGTTTGCACATTAACAATGCAAATGTGGTGGTTGACACTATCATGTCTTGCCTATTCATTTTAGTTGTCTATGTCCATGCTGAACTTGCAGTTTTAACAGGTTAATTATCAGTATAGTGTCCATACAAGAATTTTGTAGGTTTTTTTTTTTACTTCCATAAAAATTAAAAACTACCCCAATGTACGAGGATTAACCATCTCTCCACTCAGTCAAAATAGAGCTATAGTGACACCCAAGTACAGACTATATTCTAATTAAGGCAAGTAACAAGAACAGATCACACATCAGCTTTCAGGTGTACGCAAGAGTAAAAAAAAAATAGGCCAAGATGTATATGATGTTGAATAAAAAAAAAAAAAAAGAAAGAATATCAACAAAACTAAAATTAAAATATTAAAACCAAAATAACAACAAAGTCAAATGATATAAACAATTAACACAATTCCAAAAAAATGAGACTCATTTCGGAATCACAGTCACCTTTAAAACCTAAATGCAGTACTACAGTGTACTTCGCGATGTTGAATGGATGACAAAGCAACATTTCCAATGTGTCAAAAAAAGAACAAAAAAACAAAATAAAGAAAAGGTGTTTGCGTAGCCATCACAGTAGAGTAAGAATCTTTTGATAAAAATACAAAAAATGAAATGATGATCTTACAGTAGGAGTGTGCAGGGAGTGAGTGAAGGAAGAGAAGTGGGATGATGATGAAGAGTAGTAAATGTGTCTGTTTAAGCATGTATTGAGGAGTTGGAAGGTGCTAACCTTCTTTATTGCACTTTTGAAAGACCCCAGACAAAAAAGTTTGACGTCATATAACTCTACATACCTCATGTTATATTTGGCACAAAAATTATTGATTGATACAAAACCAGATACAACTATTAAAGACAAAGTGTTGATCAGTAAATCCACTATAAACTGTGGTGTATGTTTGCATGTGTGTTTGTGTGTGTGCGCACCCATGTGTGCGTCTGCATATGTCTGTTTATTTTGAGGCAGGTGGGAGATAAAATCTTTAGCAGTCTGCTGACTTGTGGTTGTCTACGTCCGCCTTGGACAGAGGAGACCTGGCCTCCTTCATTTCCTCTCCTTCCTCTTTGCTCCCACCACTATTACCCATGTCGGGATAAACCACCACGCAGAACTTCTGGCCCAAGTACGTCATCTTATCTAGAAGAAGAGAACAACAAAGAGTTTTAAGAAAGAGGCTTTTAAATGACATATGACACAGTATGCAAGAAAAGTTGTAATATGTGGCATTGTTCCCAGGACAAATAATTCAAATTCAAAATGACATGCAGCAAAGGGCCACAGGTCGGAGTCAAACCCACAGCGTCGAGAAATAAACCTCTATATATGTGCGCTTGCTCTCCCAACTGAGCTAACCCGGCCACAGAATACTTCATACTTAATATTAATTGTCTTGCCAGAAGTTAGAAAAGATCAATACCTCTTTCTGTCAAGTCAGTATTGAGGAAGAGCCAGGCATGCTTATTTACAAGAATAGCAACACCGCGTGACTCCATCCAAAACCACAAATTGTCATTTGTACATTTCTGTGTTGGTACTGATTAAACAAAGATGTTATTAATATGTGAGCTTTAGAGCTGGTGGCCAGGCTAGCTGTTTCCCCCTGTTTCTAGTCTTTATGCTAAGTTAATTGCCTCCTGGCTCTCGCTCTATACCGAGTGTACAGACATAATCTTCTCAACTAACTCTTTGCAAGAAAACAAATAAGCAAATTTCCCAAATAGTTGACCTATTCCATGGACTTGCCTGATGGCATAAAATGTATTTGAGGTTCAAATAATGTCAAACATTTCACCACTGAAAACAACTTGACAATAAGCTAACTTACCAACGAAGGCGTCAAAGCACTGTGGCTTATTGTCCCAGTAGACTCCCAGGAAATAGACTGGGACGCCAGTCAGCATGATGGCCAGGCCGATGCCACACACCACAGGTTCAGAGTAAAGGGAGAAGATGAGCAAGAAGGCCCAGAAAATGAGGTAAATGACCGGCCAGATGAGGCTGATCTGGAAGGTAAGGGAGAACAAAGCAACAACGTATTACACTCATGTAGAGACGACCATTTGACAGTTTGTATAATATTTATTCCTTTTGCATCTGTCTGTTGTGAATTTTTGTATGAAATGTGCTTTTTATGGCTGTTTTTATGAGACAAGACCAAGCTAAAAGTGGAGCAAAAACACCACATAGACACACCTTGATTGGTCGGTGCAAGTCGGGCTGTTTAATACGAAGGACAATCTGCCCAGCGACAGTCACTCCATAGAAGAGGTAGTTGATGAAGCCCACATAGTTGATGAGGGTGTACATGTCGCTGGTGCACAGCATAAGCAGGGTGGACAGGCACTGAGGAGGAAGAAGAAGGAGGAAAGGAGGGTCAGAAGCAGAAAGTTTGATAATTTGTGGTTGGTTTATCTGTGTATCACGAGAGACAGAACGTGACTTATCTGAAGGAGGTAATATACGAGGAGTGTAGTGGTGAGAGCGGTACTCACAGTGAAGAGCAGAGCAGGGATGGGAGTGCAGCGTTTCACATGAATCATGGCCAGCAGACTGGGGAGGTGGCCCTCTCTGGCTCCAGCAAAGAACAATCTGTGACAGACAGAGATGCAATCATTCAGTTATTGCATGTACAGTATTTAAGTCTACAGTACATCCACACTTTTTATGATGAAAATGAAATACTAGAAAGAGGTTTAAGATGAAGGAGACTAGATAATATATTCACTGCAGTTATTAGATGTGCATTGCTGGCAGCTGGTGCATTGCCCACACATAGTAGATCCCATCTAATCAAAGCTGTTATCGAGCCAACTAACCTGGAAGAGGTGAAGAGGGAACCGTTGACTCCCCCGAATGTGGAGAGAGCCACAGAGATGGGCATGATCCACGACATGACTCCCAGCAGCTTCTCACCAAACGTCTAAAAAAGAAGGAGCGGGAGGATGGAAGTTAGAGGTTGGATGAAAGGAAGCAGACACACAGGCTGATGGTAAGATGCTTACTTCATCATGTGTCAATGCGTTCACTACCATAATTCAATCCAATTCAATTTTATTTATAGTATCACATCATAACAAGAATTATCTCAAGACACTTTAATGAATGCAATGAATGATGTTCAAAAGGTATCAACCAACACATTTCACTCACTAGAGGGAGACAGAGTCGTTCTACTATCAAGGTGTGTGTTTGGCCATCCTACGTCATGCGGTGAGATACTCACCACGGCAACAGCGTTTGAGGCGAGCAGCTCCTGGGGACTCATGGCCGTGACGTAGGCGATGTTGGCAAAGACGTAAACGAAGGTCACGAGGGGGATGGAGATGAAGATGGCACGAGGAAGATTCCTGGAGAAGACAGAAACAGCAATGTTTAGGATACAGAATGAGGAGGAAAGCTTAAGAGAAGGGGGTACAGGAGAGGATTTAAAGAAGGAAATTAAAAATGGTACCTTAGGGGAAGTGAATTAATAGATACCAAGATTATTAAAAACTTGGGATTGTTAAAAAGACAAAAAATGCAGAGGAAATGAAGAAATAAACCATTTTATTCTACCAGTTTGTTTCTAGGTCAGTGGCCAGACACTAGGGATGATGGTGAGAATGATCTCATGCTAAGTTAAATACATTTCAGAGAGCTTTAAGAAAAAGGATTAAACTAGGAAGCTTAGCCGGTATGTAACTGCTAATCACTGAAATAGCTACTAGCAGCTTTAAAAACTATAGTTATATTCCTATCCTATGGCTATGAGCCATTCAGTACTGTGGGAAGGTGGTTTTCTAACATAGCAACAAAATATTTCTAGAGATATGAGAAGCAGAATAAAGCGTTTTACACATAGGGGTCCACCAGCTCCTCTGTGACGTAGTTGAGGAAGTTCCACCCTCCGTAGGCGAAGGAGCCTTGTAGGAAGGCTAAGGCTATCAAACCCACATCATAGTCCTGGAAGGGCTCGAAGGCATTGGCTGGCTCAAGCCAGTAGTAGTCTCCTACAGGAGATAGATAATGCAAATGTTTAGGTGACATTTTTAATTAGCAGCATTTTATAATATCAGAAAACCCCACCTTTTTCATTTTTTTTTTTGAAATATCTTTTCATCCTAGTACGCCATCAAAATTGTCTCATTTAGTCAAGGTTTTCTGCATTCCTTATGTACATTTATATGACATTGCCTAAGTAAATAGGTCTTTCCTGAGAATTTGTCTTGGATTTGCTAAGGTTGTTTGGCTTTGGGGGTAAACAAACCGGTTTCCATTTAAGCTTTGGGCTTGCTGTGAGGGAACACAGCTGAAAACCATCATCTAATGCGATCAGTGTGTGTAAAACAAGTCAAGACATTCTGCTAAATCCTGTAAAGTGACTTATTCAGTGCTCCCAGAGCTCCCACTGAGAGATTATCAAACACTTTGTTTTGGGGTGAATGTCTAAACCATCCATAAATCTTCCTAATTTTTCATTTGTCATTATATATTTCTTGAAATCCCTTCTTGAGGCATGTTTTCAGAGAGCATTAAAGTATTTGTACTGTCTCATACCATCCCTCATATATGACCCAAAGTCTCACATCAAATCAGCCACTGAACTCTTCATTTAACTTCAAACAGTCGCACAGAAATCCCCATTTTGTTGTTTCAGGGGCCTACTCTCTGTGGCCCCTGTAAAAACTGGCCCTCAGCCATGTTGTGACAGCAAACGCACACAGGCGTGCTGATATTAGCAATGTGAGTTTTAACTAAAAGGGGCCCCAGAAACTCACTGACCCCTGCAGCGTCCACAGGGAGTCTATACTGTCCCGAATGACTGAAGATACCCCCGGTGACCGCGAGTGTGTGTGACTTTTTTCCTTTCACACATAGACACCAGACAAAGGTGGAATGTACTGTGGACGTATGCACTCTGGGTGCTTACCCTTGCAGATCTGCACGATGCCCATGATGATGATGAGGGCAAGGGCCAGCAGCTTTCCAGCAGTGAACATGTCCTGCACTCTGGTGGCCCACCTCACACTGGAGCAGTTCACCCATGTCAGAAGCACTAGATGCACAAATAAAACACAGTAAAATGTAATGCTTATTTATTTGACCCCAGTTTTCCCATTGTGTTTCCTCTTAAAGTGCCATTTCTATTTTGTATCAGCTTGTTCCAACTCTTTATTTAAGCTCTAATGATGTTTACACTGTGACATATTCAAACCCGAGACTCCCTTTTGTTTTATGAATACACCATTTTATCACATTCTGCATGTGTTGGGCATCAGTTTATACTAATTTCCCCAAAATTCTGCCTGGCATATTGATAGCTTTGGAAATGTTGGGATCACTCCACTAAAATTTGGTGGATTTGAATAATGTTGTGCTGCACAATACGAGTTAGCACTGACAGTAACGAAAGGTTGTAAAATGATTATGTTATGGAGTGAATGTAGGAGATAACGGTTTATGTGTTGACTGTTTTATTGATCTGGTAAAGGAACTGTCAGTGCATTGTTGTAGTAGTAAAACTCTGATTATTTCCCAAGAAAAGATGAAGACGTTGTAAAAAAACCTGGTTATTGTCACTTGATGGAAAGTGAACTGATGTCAGGTCAGCAAGTGGAGAAAGATAATTAAAAAAAAAAAGCTGCACACTCGACGTGTCTTAACATTTAAACACTGCAGCGACCTTTGAGTCTGCTGCTGCATCATGGCATTGAACTTCACCCATTATCTCTCACAGTTCGCCTCACGTCTTACCTGCAATAATTTTCTTTCTCCTGAAGTACTGCAAGTATTTGATATGTATACTCTCTGTAACTTCTTAAAACCATCATCATAATAATAATAATAATAATAATAATAATAATAATAATAATCCTTTCCATTTATTTTACAATGTAATGTAAATACATAAAAGGGATTCCAAACTCCAGATGTGAAAATACATTTGGAAATGCTATTCATCTCACTTCAAACTAAGACTGACCTGAACACAGACAGAGATAATGGATTTGATCTGTACTGCTGGATACAAGAGGCCAGTGGGTTCAGGCCAATAGGGTGCCATTAAATAATAGGCGTGTTTTACTCTGTGGGATTAAGATCATCACATTAAATAACTCTGAGCTGCCACTGCAGGGAACAAAGGCAGATGCACATGAACAGACATGCATGGGTCTGCACTGACACTGTAGATGTGTGTATTGGATGCAGATAAAGATAATGTTCCCTGCAAAGAGTGGGGTTTCTAGTTGGTGTAGAGATGTTTATGGTGTTTGTAGGTTGGTGAGTGGCTGTTTTTAGTGGGTAGAGGGGGGAAAGTTATGACTTCCTGCAGCGTTACTACAAATTACTACAGCACACAGAACAAGAGCTGCAGTGAGGGGGAGTAGCCGAAAAAAACAGGAAATGAGAAACTCTTAACACCCAGATCAGCTTAGGACTTGAGTTGTGTATTGTGTACACACAGGCACAATGAACTAAAATACAACTGAGTAAATACATCGTAAACCTCTTAATTCACCATTACACAGAGTTGTTGTAAGAACCAGATGATCTTTCGCCAAAGCACTGCATTACAGTAACAACACATGTGTCCCTGCCCCCCGTGACTCATATTTGCTGCCTGGCAGGCCGCAAGTAAACATCTAAGGATATATTCTTCGAACCATGGAGCTGAAGGGGGGGTCGCTCAGCTGTCTGTAAGCTGAGTATACAAACGTATGTATGGAAACTCGCAGAGGTAACTATGAGCCTGCTGGAAAACATGACAGAGTTATGACCTCCCACTCTGCCATGTGTAGTAAGAGAATCCCCAGCATGTTTTTGAAATGGTACACATTGAAAAACCCTTTCCCTGCAAGATCGAAATGACCAGACCTGCCAGCGATTGGCAGCATCTGGTTTGGTCTCTAAATCTGAACTTGATTTGTAAGTAAATACGTAAGGTTATATCCTGCACACTATTACATAATATTCTGCAAGGGGCCAGATCTGGGAAATCGAAGTAATGTGTAAACAGAGAAGCAGATGCATGTTGAGCCCATAAACAACAAGGATGATATCATTGTTGATGGGAATCTGTCCAATGGACATAACTCTAATGGCTCAGCCAAAGCTGAAAACAAACAGAGTTATGACTGCTAGCAGTTCTTGTCAGAGCTAAGGACATTTTGCTTCAGGCGGTATTAAAAATGAGACAAGAAAGACAGGTAAATGTAGCTCAATGTGTCTAATCCAAAAAAGACTTCAGAGAGTGCAGCGCTGTTATTACCTCTGTCAAACAGTTTGTCTGTTGGTTAGCAGAATATCTCAAAAGCATGCCAACAGAGTTTAATAAAACTGGTAAGGTCATGTGCAAATAAACAGGTTTTATTAGCGTAGACTGAACACAATAGCTGCACCACGTGTCCATTTATGAAGAACTTTATGTGAGGAATAAAAGAGATTTTCAATTTTTTCGAGGTTCTGTTGAAATGTCTTTGTGATGTTCTGCTGACTGACCACAACTTATTTGGCAAAGGTAATGAAGTAGTGGAACTCTTGGTTCACTGAGTACAAATGTGTGTGTTAATGTGTATGCCATTGGAAAGTGAGATTTCCATTTTGTCAAACCAAACAGGGCAGCCAACTGAGGCCATCTGTCAGTGAACAGCATGTCACAGGACGGAAAAAAAACCTTTGGAGATCAGTAACAAAAAAAATACTACTTTTTACTGAAGAACCCTGACCACTCAAGAGACATACAAAAACCCTTTTGACTCAGCGATGTTTCCAGCAAAGTTTCCCCTCCCTGAAAAGCATTTAGTGGTGATGACTTAAAGAATATTGCATATTTATGCACGCTTTCCTCCCTAAATGTCATCACACAATACACACACTCTTCCCCAGTGTCCACGTCTGTCTGTCTATCTAAAAGCTGCCTGCAGTATTTGGCCAGTGTGTGTGTGTGTGTGTGTGTGTGTGAACTTTGTTGAGTTATTCAAATCAACCACTGTCATGTCAGCGGCAACACATTCACCCATTTGTCTTCACAGATTCACTTATTAGTGCTACACTCCTCTAGCTGCTTTGCTATCTTGTATTAGATGACCTCTGACTGAGGGTTACATAACATAGGAGCTTCAAAGTAAATACTAGGAAAACTGGGACATAAACTGGATAAATCAAGGCATAATTCAGACAATGTGTGACAGCTGTGATGATGCAACTACATCCAACAGAGTGAATGCTGCTGCAGTGGAACATGTGCTTTACTGTTAAATACATTGCACTGCACAGTATGTGAGCTACTTTTACATTTTGCTCAACCCTGAATATTTAACTGTCTTGTAACTGTGTCAGCATTCGTGTACCCATTGCTTTTTTTTTTTTTTTCAACATTTAAGCCTGTATCAACAAGCCTACTCAAAAAAGAATGTCCTTTTGCGCTATTTCTTTAGGCTACCTGCACTCTTCACTAGATAATCAAGACTGAATCAGTGTGGAGTCAGAGCTGTGAGCTGGTTCACCAGGAAAAGTGTACTTTTTTGAAAAAAGAGTTTAATTTGTAAAATGTTCTCATACGGGTAGATTAATTTACAAGTGCAAGCCTGTCTTTTAGAAAATATGTTCATATTGCACCAATTTGTTTAAAAATAGCTATAAAAAAAGTTTAAAGAGGCTGTAGTTGTTATTAGCAGATATTTTGTGGAAAAACAAATGAAATATGTTGTCAGTGAACATTTTCCTGAACATTCTGTGACAAAAATATGTATATTCTGAACAACACAAATGTGTTTCTTTTTCCGGACTTTAGTCTAATTTGCTTCTTTTTATATGAAATACTGGATGGTTTCCCCTATTCAAGCTTCTACAAACTCTTGAAATGAAACAACCTAAGCAGGGAACATCACTCGGTTGAACTGTTTGCAAAACATGGACAAATTGTCGCTGTCTTGTGAATCTTCTCATTGAATTCTCGGCAAAAGAAAGCAAATAAGCATTTCTCAATACAGAAATACAGCTATAGAAATAGAGAAATAAAGATTTTACAGAGAGCTGTAATAGAGTGTGGTTAAAGATGTATGTGCTAAATGCAATTAATATTCCTGCCATGATCATGATATACATTAAATGTCATTTAGCTGACGCTTTTATCCAAAGTAACTTACAATTGCTATATATGTCAGAGGTCACACGCCTCTGGAGCAACTAGGGGTTAAGTGTCTTGCTCAGGGACACATTGGTTGATGTATCGCAGTGGATTCAAACCCAGGTCTCTCACACCAAAGGCATGTGTCATATCCACTGCGCCATCACCACCCGGGAAATGCCTTACACGTTCAGCTAACCCACAATACTGGTTACACAGGTACTACTGTACATAACAGGCACTGTGTACGTACTTGTCTAGCCTTGTTTGGTAAGGAAAACCCTTGAAATCTTTTGTGTGTCTTTTCATTTGTGCCGAAACTTCGGTATTACTCACAGAGGCAGACAGCAGCCAGCAGACGCAGGCCGTTCTCCGGTGGGAAGCAGGTCGGGAAGAGAGGCTGCAGGACGTAGTTTGAAAACGTCAGCGCGATCACAGCCTGGTTGGTAGGATAGATCACCAGCACAGCGATCCACAGACGCAGGAACCTGAGGCAAAAAGGAGTTAGAAACAGTTACAAACACAGAGGCATGGGAGAAACAGTAGGGTGTCAGGAGCATACACAGGTGGGGGATAAAAAGGAGGAAACACATGACAAAGGCACATGGCACATACTGTATACATCCTCCCATTTACAGTTTTTCATTCACAGCAGGTTATTTTTTGAGGAAGGATGGCACAAATGTGAACTCTTTTTCTTACCATTCTTGGCCTCTTACCTATTTAATAACTTTTTAATGTACTGAAACATGCACCGCTGAAACAATTAGTCAATAAAATGATTCATGAATTGAACAGTATAATCACTAATACATGTGTCGTTAAATTTAAGTCATTTAAAAAGCAAACACGCTGGTAACGGCCTCTCAAACATGAGAATTTGCTGCTTTTTTACTGATTGATGTCATTTTTAGATTTATTATCTTTGTGTTTATCAGACAATTAAGCTATTTGAAGATGTCACCTTGGGCTTTTTTTTGCTATAATGTTTGACAGGATAAACAATCAAATGAAAAAAACAGTGCACAGATAGAGACGACAATAAAATAATAACTCATTGCAGTCCTCATGACAAAGCAAAGGGATGAACCCCCTGCTGTCAGTGAGTGACTGATATGGAAACGTGATGGCTCATTCAATGGCTCGTTTCAGGGCTGTCACTGTACGTTCATATTCAGTAACAAGCACCTGTGGTTACTGAATACAATTTCAGTTTGGCGGCTGGTTTTACTGAAGTGACTGAAGGGACATCACGATGCACCAATATGGCAGCACATTATTGATAGTAATCAGTGTGTGCTCGCTGTGTTAAGGTGTGCTGCGAAAGTGACAGGATGAGTCACACTACACTGATGCAATCCTTGTCAGTAGTGACACGGATTTGTCACTAGTGCTTCACACATACAGGGGGAGAAAACGGGTGAGTGTGTGAGGCGGTGAGATGAGATAAAGGAGAGCACGAGGGTTTAGCTGAGTGTAGCAGGGACAACCAGACTAGTTTTTTTTTTTACATGGAATTCCCTGATAGCTTATAGAAGGATCATTACAGCTGACTGCATTAACGGGATTGTGGCTCACTGGAATGTGTGTGTGTGTGTGTGTGTGTGTGTGTGTGTGTGTGTGTGTGTGTGTGTGTGTGTGTGTGTGTGTTTTTAAAGTAAAAATGTACATTCAAATGCAGACTGAAACCTCTATGTAGACACCATAACACTGAAACAAAGTAACATTTTGATTATTTTTTTTACTTTACATTTTGTGCAACTTTATACTTCAATTTCATTACATTTCTCAGGGAAATATTGTACTTTTTACTTCACTACATCGATCTGACAGCTAAAGTTACTTTGTGGATTGGGTTTCATGTGCTAAACATAATGATAAACTTAGATTATGTGATGCACTGCTGTAGATTAAACAAACCAAAACTCTATAGTTGTTGTGTAGTAGTATCGTAGTAGACATAGCGCCACAGGAACCAGCTACAACATTCAAATGCAGCTTGCAGTTTAATGTATATACAATAAATATGATTTATTGCATACTTACATGTAATACTTTAATACATATGGCTGAATATACTTTTGTACTTCTACTTAAATTCTCTGCTAGTCCTATGTGTGGAGAACAACTAGAGGATTTAGTAGCATAAATAAATTCTTCTTATTTTTATATAGCCCTATATCATAATCCCGCTCCAACCCGTTTTACACAATGACTCCCTGCAACCTGTGGCATCTATAGTAGTCTATATATTGCACATTATGGGTGTAACACAACCGTTGTTAGTCTGACAAAACAAAGAGCCTTTGTACTTGAAACGCTGTCGATTCAAGTCGTGTTTGAGCGTACGACTTTACGAGCTCTTCCCCTTTTTCTATAAGCTCGCCTTCCCCCAGCTGCAATAAGGTGATTGACTTATTGACTTATACAGTACACATAACTGCTTCCAACATTCACACACAGGGATAAAAGGTGCAGGACAACAAAAACAAACACCAATTGAACACAGTTTATTTGTGCTAGATGGAGGGCACAGGGAAATGGTGTGGCCCCAACACTTCAAACCGAACTACTGAGTCCCTGGAAGTAAGCGTTCATTGATGTGTATTGATAGCAACCGTACAAAGGGACAAAAACAATCATTGTCTGTTTTGTCTAGTTGAATTCCTCTCTCAAAATACCTTGATAATATGTATCCTTGTGATACAAAGGTCTAATCTGTGTTTACAGTCTGGGCAAAGGCACAGTGTTTGTTAAATCTACGCTAACAAATGACATTGTTTTACTTGGAAATTAACCTAGCATGGTTCCCAAGAGTCTACTGTAAGAAGCGTTACCTTATGGATGAATGGAAGAAGCTGTGGACGGAAAGTCAATTCAAAACTGGTTGACGTAAGAGTGAAGAGTGAAGACTGAAGACGTAAAACCACACAGCAGCCTCACATTTGTAAACTCTCTTTTACTGCCTGTGAATCTACCATATGAGACAGTATTGGCTTCAGGCCCCCTGCTTTGGATCAAGATGTCTGACCTATATGAGCAGGCTCATCCACCAGGATAAAGAGAGGAATCTAGACATGTTGGTATGCTCAGCTAAATCCATGTCAAATTAACTTTAATTGTTTGGGAGGCCCCTTCTTCTAATAAAACTGGGTCATACACTTACTAGACAGCACTTTTGACCTGGAGGTTTATCAAACCTAAGTGACCTGAGAGTCAGCAAAAAGGTTGATGATAAATAAATCTACCCTTTGCTTCAAAATAATAATTATTATTACATTACATTATTATTACAAAAAAAATGCTTTTAATGTCTGTCTTTGGTTAACAAAAATGATAACCACTGCTTTAAATCTCGAAAACACAGGCACTTTTTTTTGCAGATTAAATATAAAACTTTTAGAACACATTTTTAAATGTCAAATCAAAAAACCCAGAAAAACACCAAAGTCACTGTAGTTTCCTGTACATGTCACATATTGTCAAACGCCTCCTCTTTATTTGCACTGCTTACCACTCATATACGGCAGTCTCATTTGATGTGTCTTGCTTACTGACTCAAATTACATCTGCAAATGTCATATGATCTGATTGTTTCCAACTGTAAGTAAATGACTGAATGTCTCACCCAGCCAGTCCTCCGAAGATGTCCTTGACGTAGGAGTAGTCTCCCCCAGACTTGGGGATGGTGACGCCCAACTCGGCGTAGCACAGCGCCCCAATGGCTGTGATGACGCCCGTGATGATCCAGACGATCAGGGCTACACCCACGGAGCTGGCGTTCTCCATCACTCCCTTCGGACTGACGAAGATACCTGAGCCGATAATGTTACCTGATGGAGGGAGGGAAGAGAGAGGGGTCAGGTTTCAGTGCAGAATGAATTAGAAGTTATTGTTGTCAGCATTGTCGTAAGAAGCTGTAGTGTTTACGTGAATAAGCAGAGGTGAAAACAAAGTACGTTTTTATGTGGGATATTTAGTGCATTTAAAGGGGCATTCCACTATTTTGACACATTACAGCATCACTACAGCTCTGAAAGAGCTTTGTCAAGTCTGAGAAAATAACTCAAGGGATGCCACTATGTTAAAAAGCCTGGATTACAAACTGGGGGAGTGTAGTTTGAAGGCAGGGAGTCAAAAATATGCTATCCTGTTACATTATCGGAAGTGCAGGGTCTAGTATTACTCTAGTATTGTCTAGTATTATTTTTAACCATTATTTACAAACATAGTTAATGTGTCTCTTGTAAGAACTACAACTTTAGATCTTTAACACTCTCATGTATGAGTATTAAGTACAGAGCAAGAACGGGGAGGAAATTAGCCTATCTTAGCATAAAGATTGGAAACAGGGGGAAACAGCTAGCCTAGCTCTGCCTTAAGTAGAAAAGTGTGCATAACAACACCTTTAAAGCTCACTAATTAATTCCAACACAAACAGAAATGTACAAGCGACCTCAGCAAGCATGATGACACCAAACCTGGCAACCTCCCTGAGACGATAAGACTCTAGGAAGTCACTACACCTAAATCTTGACCACTAAGAAATAGTTACTGCACAAAACTCCACCTAAAACCCACAAACTGTAATTTTTGTGTTCCTGTTAATGTTTGGAATAAAAAAACATGTTTATCAGAGACTGCTAATTGTTTGAATGTGTGATGAAGCAGCTGAGCCATTAGGCAAAGTGGGAACTTGTAATCTGCTGAGTTAGCAGAGTTATGAGTAGATGGAGCAAGATAGAGAGTGGGGTGACAGAGTGCAAAGAGTGAGAAGAGGGAGGAGGGATTGGAGGTAGATTCAGAGGGGGGAGAATAATGCCCTGACAGATTCAATGAGCATCAGTGTGCCAGGCATTTTACACAGGAACTAAAAGATGGAGGGACAGACGACTGGGGTTCTAGTCCGACATTAAAAAGAAGCCAGCCGGAGCCTCTGGACAGATTGACTCCTGTCCGATGAGGCTTCGACACAGCAGAGTTTTTGGAGCTTACAATTGCTGGGTTGACTGTGCTTGAACCTAGCATCCAATAAAAAGGCATCGGGGTCAAAGGTTGAAGGTTTTGAATCATAACTGGATAAGTGGCAATATAAAGTACAAAAGTCAAAGGTATGAATGATACTGTCCCATTCCGCCTGCAGAGTTAAATGAAGTGTAGATAATCTTTCCTGTTACAACTGTCAATGAACAATTTATAACTTGCAGCTTAGGTGCATAGTGTGACAACATAATAGGGGTGATTTACATAATTTGTAATGTAGAAATTCCAAATATTTGCTGGTTCCTGCTTCTCAAATGAATGACTTTTGGCTTTTCTTAGTTTTATATCCTTGCAAATTGATCTTTTTTTTTTTTTTTTTTTTAGCTATTAGACATACACATCTTCAGGTCTCTTTTTTTCAGTTTCAATTTAACTGCTCATAACTTATGTCCATACTGAGGCCATAAGATGTGATGAGGGGTCAGTAGCAGACATTGCTTCACTTTAAGGGGTCAAAAAGTAAAAGGTTTGGGAACCATTGGACTAAACTACTATAAACTATAGATTCATTCATAAAAAAAATTGTTTATTGTAGAAAAACATGTTGAAATGTTAATATTGCAACCTCCAGCACCTAAAGGAAAAGACTATAAAAGACTGTACCTGCTTTCTCAGATCAGTTAAATCTAAAGCAAAATCTGAACATATGCCAAACTGCTCAACTGAAAGCATGAGACCATGCACATTTGTTTAACAGATTCCATATGCATCAGTGGGAGTGCTGAGGACAGCCGCTCACTTATGTAACTCCAGTTGCAGGTGAAAGGTAAAAAAGATGACAAACAAACCATCAAACCACTGGTTATTCTGACATCTTTATGGCAGCAGTGGTCTTCAGTGCATGACCTTTGACATTTGACATGTAGGGGAAAACAGCAGCAATGCGTTGACTCAGCATTTTCCTCTGTTGCAAAGTCCCTGATATACTTCTGCAACACCAGGTTTGCAGAGGCAGATAAACGTTCTGGTTTGAATGAGTTCATATTTAGACGTTTATTTAAAGGTGAGCGAGTGCTTTTATCGGGGTGAGCAAATATGCACGCTTGCATGTTGTGTGTTCGTGTCATGTGCATCATTGCACGTGAGTGTGTGCGACATGCTGACTGTGTGGTATCTCTTCAGGTTTCCTGTTTTTTCTGTTTTCACATCCTTTTGTCTCCAAACAGGCCCAGAGGGAACATGACTTTTAACTTAACTTAACATGCTGTTGCTAAATCGCTGGCTCTCTCTTGACCTTAATCTAAGACCAAATGCACATTTATATCAACTTTAGGAAGCAGTGGATAAAAAGTCTGAACTGTCGAATCTCTCTGCAGTGTGCATCACATCTGTCCACGTGTCTCTTTGTCATATTTCTGGATCTTTTTACAAATCTCTGCAGGCCTCAGCCTCTTTAAGGACAGGATATTTTGATATTCTCCTGATCTGATTCACAAAGAAAGAGGCTTGGTCTCGGACATGCTCTCTGAGCACATTTCTGTTCCTCTTGGACTTTGTTTGATGCCTTCTAACAGCAACAGGCTGAGGCTCCACTTTAGAAATGACTTTTTTTTAAATTATTTTTATGGTTTTAGATTTAGTTTCTAGAATGCAATCTTGCTTTTCTGATAAATTAATTTTGTGGCAAATTTTGTGTTTTATGTTGTTAAGCTGTATCATTATTTGGGCAACTATTAGGGCAACTGTCCAGCATTTTCATCATCATTTAATCTGCCAATTATTTTCTCAACAATTAATTAACCATTCGGTCTATAACATGCCAGAAAGTAGTTAAATATGGAGACACACTACAGAGATACATTTTGTGAAGCTATAGACAAAACAAAAACTGCATAGTTACATCTTAAGTGAAGTCCAAACATGCAGAGAGAGAGAGAACCAATGAGAGAAATAAATAGTTTTGTCATTTGTTAAGGCCTCCATGACACAGGATTGAATGCCACCGCTCACGCCAGCAGCAGCAGACTATGAATATTAACAAGCATGTGTGTGTTTGTGCAGCATTATGATATAACCCTAATCAGCCTTTATAAAGCCCTCTCAGATTAGTTCTTGCATTTCCACCCGGACTTAAATCCCTGTTTAAACAGCCACCAAGCTGAAGCAACCTGCTGCTTGGCCCTCAGCCAGACACTCACGAACCATGCAGGCCCTGTGTGCATGCATGTGTGTGAGTTATTATTATACCAAAGCAATTTACAACACTGGAGCAATTTGTGAGAAAGAGGAGGGTTTGGTGTCATCATTACCTCTGCCAACTTCTACCAACTCAGGATTTTAAACATGAAAAGCTACTGTGATAGCATAAAACTGAGCTTGTTTAATTAAAGTGATGTGAAGTTGAGCAGCAATTCAATTACAACAAACGTGGACTGGAGTCCAGCTCAGACATGGCTTAGCCAGGCAAGCTAATAAAACAGCATTATCAGGGCGGAGTCTTCTTCCAAGTGGCCAAAAGTTCACTTCTAATCCCAATTCCTGGCTTTGCACGTTTCTGGATTTATGTGTGTGTGTGTGTGTGTGTGTGTGTGTGTGTGTGTGTGTGTGTGTGTGTGTGTGTGTGTGTGTGTGTGTGTGTGTGTGTGTGTATGTGAGTGATAAATGCCTGCACTGTACAATAGATCATAAAACCGTTTGATGTCCTCGTGTGCTCAGCCCTTTTCATGGAAACCCAGCGGGGCATGTTCACAAAGAGAGGATCAGACAAGTCACCTGACCTCACGTCTCTCCCGCACATGACAATGTGAGTCGAAGCATGAATGAGTGACTTGGTCAAGGACAAAAAGCCCCGGCAAAGAGCAGTCTGGTGACTACGCTGAGGTGTATGGACTCTGGACGGCTGTAAAAATCCTCTACGATGGCATTATGGGTTTAACAATCTGTTTCTTAATAGTCGGCTGATAATTGAAGAGCCATGATCATAAAAAAAAAGAAAAAGATTTTATTTCTATGGCCATATAAAATGTTTTATTAATTGAATTATCTACATGTTGCTGTATAGATATGCTCAAGGGTGGGACTACAGAGAGAAGATGTTGTAAACATGCAAAGGGATTAGTTGCTCATTTTGTTATTTTAACAAAGAATTTTATAGATTTTTATAGATTTTAGTGATCTGTCAATATTTGCAATCATCTCAGAGAATGATCACTGCCTTGGAAAGTGATTGAAAATATTATTATATCAATACAAATGCGTGTAAATTGAGTTTATTGTTGGCCTTGCATCTACCTTCTACTGTGCAATTCACAGCAGAGCAAAATTGAGGCCTTCATTTAGGGAGTAAGTTACTCTTGCTCTTCATCTCTGCCTGTCTCTCTTCTCTCTCTTATCCCCCTTTTTCCTAGCTTCCGTCTGTCTCTCTCTTGGGAATTCCTATGTGCACATACACACTTACTTACTCACTCTCGCTACATTTCTCCCGTTACCGCGGAAACGCAGTGAATGAGTCATCCTCTCCTTTCTCATCAATGTCTGCCAAGGTCATCACAAAGACCACACACTCTCACCTGCCCAACCTGTGCCATATTTCATCCCTGCAATTGTATTGATCGACCTGTCGACTGATGGTGTTTTTGTGTGTGTCATTTACCTCCATTATTATATAAATAAGATCATGAAGTTTAACAGTAATAGTATTGTATAATGTACAGCCGAAACGATTTGTAGATTAATTGGGTTACTCTAGCTTTAGATAGTCATTACACAAAATTGAGAGGCTTGCAAGAGATTTCCAAAACCCTGGATCCTACATTTCCCACAATGCAAATCAATCTGGTCACCATGGAGGATTGATTTATTTTTTCACAGGTGGAGTAGTACCACCCATGATGAGTAAACTAAGCTTAATTTGTAAAATTGGTTGAGTGTCCCTTTAAGGTTGGATCTCTTGAATACAAGTGCTGTAGGCCAATTTCTGACTGTCCACATGTTGCCAGCCTGCCATCACAGTGTGTCTTAAGTCAGTCATGTGAGCCTACAAATTGCTCTGAATGGGCCTAATCTTCTGAGCATCAGAGATGAATGAGGGTAAAGACATCATAATCGCTGGTCAGGCTACAAAGAAAAGATGACATCAGACTGATTGATTAAAGACGGGGGCAAAAGGCATTACACTGTTGCAATACAGACTGAGAGGGATCTGACTTCACAGAGTTACTTTTACAAACCAACCAGTGTGTGCTCTTAATGTGTAGTAGAGTAAACACATGCTAAATTTTAAACATCTACTGTCTATGTGAATGATGCGGTGCACAGATGCAGGTAATATCACTGACTCTGTGCCAGGATCCTTATCTTGAAACACCCACACATTCATCATGAACTTTAAGCTCCTCATTAAGTGAAGTAATCTGATCATAGTGCAGCTTTTATACCCTGCTGATCACAATAACTTACATACTGAAACACAGGTGACAGTTCACAGTCTCTCTCCTCCCTATAAGACATTTTCTCCCTATGTCTATTTTTAATTCTCTTCATCAAAAACACTTTCTCAGACACTCAAATAAACTGCAGGCCATTAAAAGGCAGTATGTGAGGGAAAGTTGCTGTGGGTGAATAAGACAACTGGTCGCACCACATGGTAGACCTGGCTCTGGAAATGATAATAACACAGACTTACCAACAATGATACCACAGGCGCTCACAAGCCCGATTTCCTTCTTGAGCGCTACTCCACCTCCCGACTCCTTCCCACCGGCAGCATCCTTGGCAGACCCAGACGTGCTGCTCCGTTGTCTTGCACCGTCCGTCATGTTGATGGCTGGACTCGGCTACCCGGCTTTTTGGTTATATTTGTATCTTCTTTTCCACCACACAGTACCTTAAGCTGACCGTGCGCTGGTCTCGCCTCGAGCTCAAGCGTCTATTGCGTGCGTAAAACTACGTACGCTGAAACGTGCTGCACTTATCTGATGAGGAAAATTGATTATTAGTGCACTGTCAGCAACCTGTGACAATGAGGGGTTTTACACTGAACGAATCAAGAAAAAAAAATGCACACAAAAAGAGCAGGCTGTTGGAAATATTGTGCTAAATTCAGTGTCCTGCTCCTGTTCCTCCAGAGCAAAATATTGATTGCAGCTGCAGCTGGAACTGTAACGTGTCTTCCAGGTATGACCACAGCTGGCAACCCAAATCGCCGGTGTCACAGGTGGCGCTACAGGTCGCGATCTAAACGCACATCAAGTCCGATTATCGAGCGAAAAGCGCATATTCCAATGGCATTCCTTTAGAGTCACACAAGGATAACTATTTTTGTTTCTAATGTGAGCAAAGAAAAAAAAATCAACAATATTTCAAAAACAACAAAACGCTCTCACAGAATCCTTGTTCCACGTGTGAGCTAAAGAAACAAAAAGCATCCTCTCTGCGCGCAACCAGAAGCTGCTCCAGAAGAAAGTCGTTCAGGTCTACCCCATACACATCCGACCCGGGTTTATAGTTTGGAAAGGAGAGGTTGTATTTGTGTAAATTGACACGGTCTCCTTCATACGAGTACCGTAGCGCCGCCTCCGTTGCACCCCCCCCTCTTAACCACTTCCTCTCACAACACATTTTTTATAGCATTCACTCACACACAAGCACAGAGGCTCTCACTCATTCACACTTAATATTTAAGATGCAGCAGAAGCCAGAGTCTATATTTAGCCCTTTCACCAAGATGTCACTCTACATGATTCAAGACTGCTGGTGGGTTTCCAGCTACTCTTACTTACTCTAACCCCATGCTGCTTAGTAGGTTGTTCAAGCTGCCAGAGCCAACCTCTACCTAAGACCCTGCATGCAGTCAAAAATGAGTCTTAAATTAGCATTTTTGCCTTGCCAATGTTCAACATTGTCTGCGTGCAAATGTTTGCTTTCTGCATAAGATACTCAGCCGAAGGTGTGTCGTCATTATCTTTCTGATGTGCCTGCAGCTGTTATGTGCCTAAACTGTCCATGTTGTGAGCAACTAGTAAAGCCCCCTATAAATGCTTGTTAAACTCGTACATTACATGATAATTTGTTTTCGATTGTTTGAAACAAAACGCCTCTGACTTCCTTAAATAGCTCCAGTGTCTTTCCCTTTAAATTAGGATGTGCATTAAAAGAGAATGCACTATTTCCTTATTCTGAAGTGCTGAGACAACACACAGAATAAGTTAAACAGACAGAGCAACATATATACATTTTTGGTAGGTTGCATATAACATGTTTACATTTTTTGCAGTCTTTTTGTTACTTTAGCATGATAAAACCAAGTAATAAACTGATGTACTGTATCAACAGTTAGAACAACGACTCTTCCTAAAAAACAACTGTAAAGATGGGTGTATTGTTTAAACACATGCATGCCCTACTTTTGTTTATTAAAAAAACCCTGTAATTTTGTGTATGGAATTCTGTGCGAACAGGCTCTTTCCTTTAGAGCACTGATTTACTGTACTGTATATAATCTGTTGTGCAGAACAAGATCATGGGCCCTATCTTGCACCAGGCGCAGCGCAGCGCAAAGCCCGACGCAAGTGGCTAGTTTAAAGCTGCAGACACACTGACCAGACGGCCGACCCTCGGCAGAAAAGGCAGTTGGACTGATCAGTGTCCCCGAGTTGGTCAAAAAAGTGCCTCGGAACACACCAAAGCGACTAATACGTCTCCATAACAGCAGGCGGCGCTAATCTGTATTGTCTCCCAAAAATGAAAACCGGCAGCTGATTGGACGAACGTGTCACGTGGGTCTGGTTTCTCCGGAAATTCAAAGACAGACTGCCATGGCGGCTTGTTCATAATACGATCTCATATTGTACTAAAATAGTTCACCCGAAATGTGTTTCTGGAAACATTTTAAAATAAATAGGCCATGCAGTTGCTGAATCTGTCTTCATTTCAGATCAACAAAGGTCAGTTCAAAAGATTTTCGTCAGATTTTGAGAGACTCTAGTCACGCTCATTTCGCTCCCCGTTTCTGGGTTAGCACTCTACCAATCAGATGGGTCATTTCAGTCTGTTCTTGGCGTATTGCTATCTTGAGGCAGCGGAAAGTGATCGCGCCATTAACCAACAAAAACCTAGTCTGAAGTCAATAGCGCAGCATTTCATTGTTATTTTGCAAAACATTACAAATAAAAATATAACAGTGCAAATCCGCCATCATAATAGCAATGCGCCAAGGTACAAACACACCTGGCTTTTAAAGGGAATGGGAGATGACACTCTGATTGGTTTATTGCATGTTACGCCCAAAACACACCTATGAATTAATGAAGACACTAAGTACAACCCTTTTGAACCATGCAGCCGGGGCACAGACCCTTTTTTCCGCCGTCAAACTAGCAAAAGTGGATTGGACACGCCCTAAACGCACCTGCGCAATGCGCTTCACGCAGTGCGCTTAGACCATTAAAATAGGGCCCCATGATTGTAAAGGTCAAGTCCTGAAAGTCCATCTAACTTTGCAGTTCACTTCCTGTGTCAGCACTGCAGATTACAGCAGTTACAAATTGATTCAGGGTTTTACTCAAGAATGCTCCAGAGGCCTTGAACCTGAGTCTTTCAGTTAAAGTCCAACACATTTCGCTTTATCAGCATCTCCTGCGATTTCATAGGAAACCTCAGATTCACCTGAGAGACCCCTGGCGGCTGGCGCTTCCTGAACAACTGTTGACTCATGATAGTCAGCGTAAAACAAAAAGGCAGAAGTTACATATTCTCGGCCACTAATCTCTACAAAACTGAGCGAACTGGTGTTGTTCTTTGCTGAATGGGCTGAACAACAAGGACACGTGAATTCCCTCAACAGATGAAAATACTGCTTGCATTCTTGTGCTACTTTAGTGCTGCAGAGTTGAGCTGTACCTCTGACCCAGATTCTTTGACTCTGTGCTGCTCTCTGCACAACGTAAATTGTCTGAAAAGTTTGGTTCTGTAGTGTAAAGCTACTCTAAATGTACCTAGTCAGTGAAGCAGGAAGCGGTACACACTGGAAATAACTCTCCAAATGAACTGGGAACCGCTGTGTTAAATGATGTACTCAGTTGTTGATTCCAAGGTTAGTTTGATTTTGGCCTTTCTTAAAGGAACAGCTGATATGATGGAAGTTCTTCCTTGATCACAGCTACATCAAAGTCCATAAAACCTAAACTTAAACAAACATTTCACATGTAAACTAGTTTAAAGGTGTAAGGTGTCCCTTGATTTTTCTGCCATATGAAATCATGAATGTTGTCTTCTTCTGATCTGATTCCATTCTCTGTTGATTAAACACATATACTGTAGAAAGGCATTGGGATCATACATAATGACCCCTTATTGTTTAGGTTGTGGTAGGGTTGAGGTCACTCAGGTTGTCTTCCCTACACTGATTGAATCCAAACTGCCTCCATTTGGCATTGTTTACTTGATTAGATTAGATTGCTTTTAATTGCATACTTTGAATTAAATTATTCACATTACATTATGAAGGGCTCTGTTAAAACAATTACTAGGTAATGGCTTTAGGAAATTGACCACATCCCTTTTGTTTGAACATGGAAAGGTGAGATTACGAGTGTAAAACTGAATATTAAATGTATTAATTTATTTACTGGCCAAAAGTAAAAAAAATACTCAAAATTCTTTATTAAATACCCAACATGAGTTAGTTTAAAAACAAATGTCAAATGCAACTCCTGCCCCCAGACTGCTAAAACACTCAACTTTCCAGCAAGATAACAATAACGTGTGAAATTTATTTGTTAAACTGCCATTCAACAAACTGTAACAAAATTTCTATGAGTCCAACTATTTAAATTTTTTTATTTAGGAATATTCTAGATTTCAGTCCCATTAAAAAATGCAAGTATTCAGTAATGTTCCACTGGTTTTACTCATCATGCAGCCTCTAAGCACTTAACAGCTTAGAAGGAAGGGGTCAGTATTTGCTGAAGTCACAGGTATTCCCGTCAATAAATGGCTTGTGTTTAGTTGGATGCATGTGCGTGCTTCTGTATGTGTGTGTGTGTGTGTGTGTGTGTGTGTGTGTGTGTGTGTGTTTTGATTAGCTTACTGGACCATTTGAGCAAAGAGATAAGACTGTGGGGGAGGGGAGAGGGGGGGGACAAAGAGCAGGTTGCAGAGAAAAGATGAACAAGGATGGCAAAGTAAAGGCATGAATCATCTTACTCTATATTGTATGGACACTGCCGTCAGTGTTGTTTCTGTACGCCAACCAATTGGATTTGAAATGAAACAACTGAGGTTAAACTGCTGACTTCCAGTTTTAATATAAGAGTCCACATCATATGCACAGTATAGCTAAGCTAGCAGCATGGCTACAGGGATGGCAATGTCAGTATGTTGGTAGGTCAGTCTACCACGTAGGTGTGAAATATCTCAACAATTACTGGATGGATTGCAATAAAATGATGTTCAGACATTCATGATCCCCAGACGTTGTATCCCAGTGACTTTGGTGATGCTCTGACATTTCTAAGGCCACCATGAGGAAGACATATGTGGTCATGAGGCCCTAAGGTTATGCAACTGACTTGGCCAATCGAGAGCTAACCACTTCTTACGTTATAAAGTGATCATTGTTCTACTACACTGTCCTCAAATTGTGCGACTGTGTATAACAAAAAGGTTTATTATGAGTCCTACAATGTTTACACAGTATGGATGTTGGTACCCGCAAATTAAAGCTGAAAGTTTTCACTTTAACCTAACACTCATTGTGTCATTTCAAATCCAATGTGCTGGAGTACAAATCCTAAACTGTCTTAATATTCTATGACACTCCAATTCTGAATCCTAGTGCAGCTTCCTACTATTACCGGTAAAGGAGAGCACTGAGGATGCAGATTGAGAAACAATTCATATCTGAAGACATTTTCCATATTTGAGCGAGAGACTTATTGAGTCAAAACTGAGGGGAAATTTAAAAAAAAATGGTGAAGAAAGGCAAGAGAAGCAATTTTCAGACAGTGGAGTTGCGCTTGGTTTGAACTTTACAGTCAGAGTCAACTGTTGAAGGGAGTTCATCACTGTTGTAAAGCTGACACTAGGCATTTACTCTGATAGCGTTACACACTTATGCATAGCTGTCTGTGGGGGACGTGCATGCAGGACACAAACAATGCCTGTATTCACACACTCTATACTATACAGTTGTTTCAAATACAATGAAAAGGTGAGGGTTGAATGATTTTCTCATAGATGAAATGTGTAATCTGTCAGCTGTGGTTAAAACATTTAAATCACCTTAATTAAAGTTATGATGTTTCCAAAAAACAGATTAAATAATCGGATACACTTCTGCAGCCATTCTCCTGCACACCTTTCAAACACATGTAGGCTGACGTAATCATCTGAAACATATGCACACATATATGCATCTTTGTAAATTATAGAGTGTGGTCTAGACCTACTCTATCTGTAAAGTGTCCTGAGATAACTCTTGTTATGATTTGATACTATAAATAAAATTGAATTGAATTGAATATATGTAGCAAACATGCATGCACGCACGCACACACACACACACACACACACACACACACACACACACACACACACACACCACATCCCTGGCAGGTGATAGATCGGGTGGTGAAAGGCATGGAGATTCACCAGATAAGACTGTTAATGAGTAACCCAGCTGTTTCAGGTTGTTTGCTGCCCAGTGGCTGGAAAATTGGAACAATAACATGCAAACAGGGAGGTAATGGCTATGGTGCCAAGCAGGCAGACCACAGGGAGACAATAACATCAACAATAATGGCTGGTTTAACAGAGTTTGGTCCAAAAGCTTTTAAAAGCAGTATTTATGTTTTGACCATTTTTTCTACAGTCCTTGAAATTGATGATCTTCAGATAGCTAAGGCTGTTATACTTACCCATTGTTCTATTCTATATTTATGTCTCTTGATTTTTGCATTACTTGCTTTTATTGTTGATTTCATTTTCTCTTACTATGTTAATGTTATGCACCAAAACACCAAAGCAAAGTCCTTGTATGTAAAACCTACTTGGCAATAAACCAGATTCTGATTCTGATTTTTTTAAGTCATTTCAGCATATGATCATGTGAAGTCTGAGATTAAGTAAAAAACAGTTTTCATGGCCCTGAGCTGTCTGGGTCTCCCTCTGGTCAGATGCACCAGAAGCCAATTAAAAGAGAGATGAAAAAGGATAGATTACTGCTAGTTAAAACCAAAAATGACACACCAACACATTCTTTCAGAATGGACCTGGGAGAAGAATTATACTGATATCCCTCCTGATAAACTGAGATTACAGAACCTAGAAGTGGGCCAGCGTCACCTCACTAATGCACTGAGCTGAGCTCTTCTGCTCTCTGCTTACTGAACACTCTTAAATAGTACACTTCTTTTTCAACATGTCAGTACATTTGTGTTCCCTTTTACCTTAGAATACAGTATTTATGTTGATTATGTTTATATGTCATAATCAACAGTATTATGAGTGCGTTCAATTTCTCAAGCTATAATATGATGTTTAATGTTCAAAATTGTGTTTTTGTTCATGCTTTTTAGTATATTCTTTCTACAGGTCACCACTGCTTTTTATCCTGTTTTGCTTTCTCTTAAGGGACTGTATGAAAGGTATTGTGGGAGGGAGGAGAGCTGATTCTAATATTTCATTTACAAAAAAAAACAATAAAAGCAATAATGTAAATATAAAAGCCTACAAATAGGGGCGTCAGATCAGAAAATGTATTTTGTCATCTAATTTGGAGATTTAGTTTTCTTTGGACTCTCCCCTGATTTACAAGATTAAGCTTTAAATGTTTCTGTTAAGTGTGAATGAACAGATGATGAAGTGTGTGTGTTTAGATCGTCCTGATCCAGAGATACAACTGTTATATCTATTTATTTCTTTTTTCTTCTTCTTCTTCTTCTTCTTCTTTTCTCTGACCCCCCTAATAATTTTTGTACAGTCCCTAATGTGAAACGTTTTTTTTTCTTTTAATGTAGTGATGCTTTTAATGTCCCATACCATTTACCTATTCAATTCAAATTGTGTTCTGTTAAACAGAAACCATCTGAATTAGGACAAAGACTAAGGCAAAGGATATGAGAGGCAACTAATGAGGTGTTTGGTTTGGGAAATCAGATCATAATGCAATGCAAACAGCTGTTAATCACTTGTTTATGTCACATGTTTAATCAGGGAGGTGTTGCTTATCCATTATGAAAGTTTGATGAAAGGGTCAGAGCTATTGTTTAACTGTGATGGTTTTATTGGGACGAGAAAAGTTGTTGTCATGTCTTTAAGAATCTGGTTACGGTATTGTCTCCTCTTAAAGAATGTTTTGCTTCCTTTATTTCATCAAACTGAGTCTCTGCACATTGTTGTTTGATTACCATTTCCTCTGGTTACAGTAAATTCAATTCTCTACCTGTATCAGCCTAATCAGGTTCTCGATAAACAGGTTGCAGATTTGCACACAACAAATACTCTGTGAAATCGATCCTGCGTGTAATTTGATTGTGTCCGAGTGAAGGAGAACAGAGCACTAAGTCCTGAGTGTTGGCTTCAGCCGAAAAACAAGGGGCACAAGTTAAAACCAGCAAAAAGGATGAGGAGAAAGAGGAGGAGTAGCCATTGTATCATAACCAAAAAACTGTTCCTATTTATCTCAGGGAACATAGTGTAGCATATTTTAATAACAAACAACTCTGTATTAGGTGGCACAGACCCAAAAACTAATCCACCTATCCTCATATATGAAATATATGAGTATGGAACAGGGAATAATATGTAATTTGGCATTCCTCAACATGCTATTTAATACTTAAATAATGTAGCTTCAAGTACTGGTTGATTAGTTCACAATAAGATAGATATAAGTCAGTGTATACACTGTAGACACATGTTTGTTGTGTGACAAAGTTGTGTTCAGCATGTTTTTAGACACAGCAGCACTTTGCTTTGCGTGTTAACACTAAATAAGGAGCAGGGCGATGACACCGATGTGTTTTCCAAGAATTTGTCTTCCTGTCCTGAGGAAGCACATGCTCATTCAGAAGCACATGCTCATTTCGATGTGCAGTGACTAAAATTAACAACATAGATTTAGGTCTAGTTACAAAGCCAAACACAACAGCACCACCACTGTGTGGTATAAAATTAACAGGTAAAAGACAAAATTGTTAACACAATTATTTGTATTAATCGTCAACTAAAATTTAATTATTGTGACAGCTAGTTGCACAAAAGAGGGAAGAGGGGGGAAAGTTAGAGAAAGACAGAGCGAGCGAGAGATGGAGATGTGAGAGAGGGAGTGTGCAGAGAGAGAAAAAGGTCAGGGGGAGTACATTTATTGAAGAAGTTTGAAGGAATTCTTGAATTTAAAGTGAGAGTTGCAGAAAATGCCCAGGGAGAAGAGAGGAGAAAGAAGCACTATACTAAAAAACAGGGTTGAAGGGCTGGAAGAGGAAAAGGAGGAGGAGAAAAGTGGTGAAGGGAATGGGCATGTGAGCATGGGAGTAGAGATGGTAACTTGAGCCTTGTGTTTACCATGTCTCCAGAAACATATGAGTTCTGGGACAATGTGTTCGAGAACACATGCTGAGACCACGGCCCCAAAATAGGGGTAGCTGATTTTAGGATGAAGAGAAAATCTATAACGTATGAACAGGAAATAAAAATGATTTTATTATTCAGTGTCCATGAGATGTGGAGAAGATGTGGCAGGTGATTTGTAATAGCTGCTATTGTTGTGTTTTACATGTATAAAATATAATAACCCTATTACTTCAAACCTCTAATATTGACTGTTGATTTGTGTCTATCCTACTGTCTACTTTATTCCCTTATAATGACCATATTTAATGCTGTGTTTTTTAAACTTTATCCTTGCACTGCTATATAGTTTGTATATTACTATTACTACATTATTCTCTTATATTGTCTATATTTAATGCTGGTCTCTAGACTTTATCCTTGCACTATTGGACTTATTTGCACTACCACCATGACACACACTCTCATAGAGCACCTTACCTGCGCTGTCACCGCAAGCGTCTCATGCTTATACATCCCTTAGTACATTCATGTAGATTTTTTTATTTAGTATCTTTTATTTTATTGTCCAAATTATTCATGTGGATTTTTATTTTTATTTTTTTTGTTATTTGTTATTTTATCATCCTGTTTATGATGTATATGTATGTTGTGTGTGATGTCTTTAAGCTACTGGGAGCTTGAATTTCCCCTTGGGGATCAATAAAGTATCTATCTATCTATCTATCTATCTATCTATCTATCTATCTAATGATACATTTTCGAATCATGCAAACGGTTATCTTATTTTGAAATGAAGCTTTTTTCGTCATTGAAGATTGAATTTATTTATTTTTTTTTAACAATTTTTTAGACTAGAATCGTGTGATCACGCATCACATAAAAAGCAATCTTGTCAGGCTTTAAAGTTGTGCATTTGTGTCTGAACTACCAGCTTACCGCACCAATCAGGGTCCGGTAAGGAGCTACTGGCAGCGTGGTATAGGTGTGTGTGACGGCTGCGACTGTTTGTTCAAAACAACAATGTTATTGTGACCCAATCACCTGCCAGGTTTTTTGCCTGCCCTTTCCCAAACAGTTTCCAATAACGGCTTCTCAGATGGTTCTGTGTTAACAAACCATCTGGCGTGTCAGGTTAGTAGCATGGGCCAAGGAAGAACACATCAAGTCTTGGAGCGGATCCGAATCACAGGGCAGATACACAAATCATTTTTCACTTTCTTTTTTTTTGGGGGGCTTTTCCCTTTATTTGAAAGTGGATAGACGCATAAATGCACTTCTCATGTACTCATACGTATCCTGACAAACTTCTTTTGGTCAGTCAGTTGCTATGAATAAAACCTTTCATAAAAGAATAGATGTTGGAACATAATCACACATGTTTTGATTTCAGCTCTCCTCGTGCCGGTCTGAACTTGTCTGCCTCTCGTCACATCGCTCACAGAGTTACGTCTCCAAACTGCTAACAGCTGACACACTTCATGTTTCTCATCCGGCTCTTTGTTTACCCAGATCCTTAATATTGTTTACTTTCAAAATCATCAGGTCAGACTGGGACAAATGACATAAAATTGCTACTTTATCCAAATGTAATGTAAACAATTCCTCCAACAGATTATGCTTAGAAATAACTATGTACACATTCAGTTTAGCTGGTACGTAAACAGAAGATATAGACAAAAAGAAACACTGATTTCAAGCTAATTTCTTTGCCTAAATTTCCCTAAATTCTGTGTATCGTATTCCTCATTCCCTATCTAAAACTACCAGCAGACATCCCTGAAGAATAACAAGGGATTTGGCATGTACAATAATTCTGATCAGCTGAGCCAACGGCTGAGTGTGTTTGTGTTCTTTAAGATCCTCCAAGAACAACTCTATAAACCACAACTCTTTCAGGGTGAGGAGTGAGAATGACTCGTACAGATAAAAACAAGATCGGGGTGTTATTCACAAGGCAGTGCAGAGTATCCTCTTTTTCACGAATGTGTTTGTGCAATTCCTTTATTCATTCCCCTCTACCCCCCTCGGCTGAGCCCCTCCCCGACTGTCAACACTTCTTGGACGGGGCTGTTTTTATGGAAGTCTGGCTGAATCCAGTTCACACTGCTTCAAATAATGACCTCCTCATCTTACTCTCTCCCACTCCTCCCTGCCTTCCTCCTCCATCTAGCTCAGGATCTCTCTCCCCTCTTATTGTTTATTCCTCTTCTTTGTCTTCTGTCTCCTTTCTTTCTCCTTTTCCTGCTTCCTCTCATAGATAAATAAGAAAAAAATAAGATAGAAACAGAGAGAGAAAGCTAGAACTGATTTGAACAGTTTAAAGCTTTTTTGTGTATCTGAAACCTATTTGTGTTTTTAGAAATGTATTGTGAAATGCTTTTTGTACAGATGTACAGTCTTTCCAGATGCAGAGCGGGCGGCTACCCTGCTGCCCCAGACTCTCAGGGTGCCACAAATGCTGTCTGTGTGGCCAATATTTTGAGGAAATTTAATTAGTCACAAATGTGTTTGGTTGTTGCTTACATGGTACATATTAAAGTAAAACAGTTTGGATCATTTTGGTGAATTTTCCAACAAATGGACTTACAAATCTGCTGACATAGCTCGGGCGTAAAGCCTTCACCAGAGCATATGTGACAGCAGTGAGCTCTCTTTTTAAAGGACATGTTATAGACTAGCTGTGGAAGATGGTGTGATGCAGTTAAAAGGCACATTTCATAGTATAGGCTGAGGTTGAGAGGGACTGTTGGTATGATGACTGCCTGAATTTATTTGCTTTTGTGTGTGTTGATCGTGTGCGAGTGTGTGTGTACACTATATGATCTATCGCTCTTGTGAAGGTGTAGAATCTGACACCTTTCTTTTTTGTGGACCTTTCCCACGATGGCGCTTCCCATCGGTCTCTAACATACTCAGCCCTCGTGGTGTGTGTGTTTTTGTGTACATGTGTGCATTTATCTTGTCTTTGTATGAATACACAATTATCCAGCAGCTAAGGACGTAGCTGCCTAAAGTTACAAGCTGTGTTTTTGGATTTCATTTTCACTTGTTTTCATGCTAGCAGAAGCAAGGCTGTTGCGTCAGCTCTGCCTACACGCTCTATCGCTGCATGTGATTTTTCCCAGGAATATTGCCACAGAAACCCAGTTTATAATACTGCAAATGCAAGCAAGAGTACCGCTTTCATCAGTGGCCCATAGCTTCACTCACCATTGTGTTACCTCATTCCACAATATATATATAGTGACTTAACAGACATTTATTTAAAGGGGACTTCATCATGAAAACCTCACTCAACCTTTCAGTACTTGTGCACATACAGTACATTTAGGTATCTGAAGTGCCTACCAACCCACAAACTGTGAAATAAGACAACCCAGTCAGTTTTTTTGTGGGCTGTCTAGATAAGAAAACATGGGATTCAACAAGCCATTCAGATTTGGCTCCTCTTCCTATGTCACATGCAGGCTCATAAGAATATAACGCCCCCCATCTGAGTATCTCCACCCACAGCTTGAGAACTACCTTTGCAAAGCTGCGCCATATTTTTCTCGCAAGCCAATCAGAGCAGACTGGGCTTACTGAGTGGCCAGGTTGACTCAGTGGTAGAGCAGGCGCACATGTACTGAGAGGTTTATGCCTCGATGCAGAGGTCCAGGGTTCGAATCCGACCTGTGACAATTTCCTGCATGTCTTCCCCCTCTCTGTCTCACCTAGATGTCCTGTCAAAAATTAAAGGTGGAAAAGCCCAAAAAATAATCTTAAAAAAAAAAGACAGCCACTGAGAGCTTTTCAGACAGAGAGTGAATACAGGTATATTCAGACAGACAGCATGAGGTTGTTGTGGTATGTTTTTTGAATATTAAAGCATGTAAACATGTTCTAGCAGAAACCCAAAATACAAGTACGAACGTAAAAATTAGGGAATCTGGGACCCTTAAATAAAAATCTCTGAGATTACTTTAAGTGCCCTTAGGCAAGACACATAACTCATATTCTCTTCAGTGGCCTGCAGGAATCACAGATGTGTGGCTGTGTGAATGTGAGTCAGAGTGCCAATGAAAATGAAGGTTAATGAACATGTTTGCATGCAAACATGCCTGAGTGCCTGTTGTGAATGCTAATATCTTCACATTTACATGTCTTAAAGAACGACGGTCACTGATTGGATCTTTGTGGATGCAGCACAATTTGTGGTGACAAAATATGACATGAGGCAGAAATGATTTATTGTATTGGTCACTATTTATAAAATCTGAAATTGAAAGACTTTGTGTATTGATTGATCGTAACCTTGGTGGCTACCAAAACCAGACAGATTCTGAGTGATTGTACAGCTATAGATTGTGATGTGTGAAGTTATTCAGTAAAGGACGATAAATCTGTGAGTGTGTACGGTCGATTTTCTACCTCAAGGACGTCACTTTCTTGCAGGCTGGTTGGACTTATAAAATATTTATGCTGTGTGTGAGTGCAGCCCAGACTATAAATAGTTTCAGCTAAACATAAAGTCATTCATTTTACCACTGCCATCTGACACAGCTTTATATCTAACCCACAAACACACACAGATATAAATTCATACACTTCACTGACAAACTGGATGCACGCTGCATTCTGATCCTGCAGATGTATTGATATTCGGGATGACTGTGTAGTAGCACACACACCCGACATGCTGCAGTCTGTCTGTGTGCCTGGCTTGACCATTAACATCTGTCTGTGGAGATTTATTAATGACAAAAACTATGAAGCGAGCATGAGCGCAGGAACAGATTGATAACAGAAAAGAATATTGTGTCTATTATCAATCAATTAGTGTTCACTTTCATTTCACTGTCATATGTCCTCACATGGTAATTGAGCAATGAAACAGAAAATAAAAGAGGAAGCACATAAATAAAGTGAGAGGTTCTGAATATTACTTGAACCCAGCCCAGAACTCTGGTTGGGTGTCGGACACAAGGAACCTTAGATTGATTATCACATTCCGCATATTTTTTGTCATTAATGAGTTTCATACTTTATCTAATATAGATACCCAACTCTGCAGGAAACAGTGATATTGCAGGAAAGTAGTGCACAACCACAGGCATGCAGAGCGCTAACTCTTGCAAAATAGTGCTTTGACAAACTGAGTTGATTAATAAAACTACCAACCAGAGCAAAACGTGATGTCTGGTGTTTAGCAGATGTGATACTGTCAGGCATAATGGGTACTTTATTGGACCTAAGTGCACTTCTGTTCATACTTTTAGGGGCACTCAGTATTCCATACTTCAATAATGTTGGAAGACTTGAGACATATTTATAAGAATTGTCAAAACTGATGCATGATATTCAGATTTTTTGTTTAATTACACAAGTGAAGGATTGATTTACTCGTTCATAGTTGGATCCATCCTCTTTATGTCCATCCTCACACATTTATATTAGTGCGTCATCTAGTGGCCACAGCGTGTCATAGCATCCTCTACACATTTGTGTTGTATTGACATGCAGCCGCCTGCAGTGGGCAATGTAACATAACTCTATCAACGTATGAGCTGACTGGAAAAAGAGGCTCTTGCAAGTGTTATTGGTAAGTGACTTTTTATTTTGTTTTTATACTATTAATATACGTGGATTAAATTACCAAAAGGGCAAGGTTTCTCATTCGTAGCTAATTTCAGTTACCAGTTAAACAGGCATTGTAGCGTTTACATTAATGTTAGCCTGGCTGGCGCTGCTAAGCTAATTAATAATAGCTAATTGAAACTGTTAAGCTAGCTAAATGCGGTGAGCGGTCTCGTTAAAGAGTGAAAGCTTTGTTGTTCCTGGTCTGTGGTGGCTCCTTTTGGTTGTTTTAAACGCTCTTTAACATTTCTAAATGATGACATTAGCCTTGAATACAATTGAAAGTATTACCCTTTCAATCTAAGTTACCCTGCAAAGGCAATTCCAGTTAACGTTAATGTTAATGTTAAGCTAGCAACTGACGAAATTGGCAGGTTTTTTTTGGGGCCGTTTCCAAAGCAAGGACATTAATAACTACATGTAAAGCATACCTACTATGAACACAAATTTAGGACTAAAGGAGTGTTTCAATATCTTGAACGTGGTTAAAGTTTGACAAAAGGGGAAAGCTTATAATGACTTCTAATAGAGCTCACCTGTGCGTTTTCTTGGAGGGGTTCATGGGAAATGAAGGTCACCGTTGTAGTTCTTCTCATCAATCAATACAAAAATCTGGAAATTAAAATAATTGAATATCTTTATTGATTAATCTGTCTATTTTTCTATTCATGATTTAGTTCATTAAGCCCCATAAAATCGTGAAAAATGTCCATCACTGTTTCCCTGAACGCCTAGGTAACATCATCAAATGGCTTGTTTTGTCTGCCCAGCAGCCCAAAACCCAAATACAGTACTTACAGTATGGATGAATTTACTTATTGTTTCAGCACAAATCAGAAGTAATAAAAGGAAAGGGAGTTGTTGGAGTAGTCCTACGTAAAAAACAATGAACTCAACATAATACTCATATCAAAGTCCACATTTACTAAAATCCACTGGCTGTCTAGTCATGTGCGTATCCAGTTCAAAGTAGTTTTTTCTCTCAGCTCACACAGGAAAAATATTTAACCTGATTTTGAATAAAACTGAATTGTGAAGGAATGTTTCGGAAAGGTTGTCCTGCTGAGATACGTGCGTTATCCTTTAGGACAGAAATGCCAAGAAATATGAGGAATGTGTTGTCAACTAGTGTATGTGATGCTTAACCCTGCTGTCAGGGGATTACAGACAAGCAAGATAACATGTATGAGAGGGTATAAAGAGGTTCTCATTTGACATCCATTGTCATCATGCAATCCTTGACCTCTGAGTCTTTTTGCTTTTACAGAGGAAAAAGAAAGAAAGGCAGAGTGTGGAAGAAAGCAGTAAGTAAGTAAGTGTCTTAACAGCTGAGGTTCAGTGTCTGTGACCTATTCTTGTGCAACATATTTTAATTCTGACTATGAAGTGGATCAGGCTTTTTAGCCACTTTGCCTGTGTGTGTGTGTGTGTGTGTGTGTGTGATCTTTGATGTGAACCAATCAAAGACTGTGTTCACATCAAAGATTCTTAAAAATGTCTTAATTTTTGTTTTTGAAAGTCAATGTCTAAAAAAAAAAAGGGCCTTAAATTGTCTGTAATTTAAGAAAGGCAGACATTAAATTTGATCTGCAGCAGACTGAATGTCTAATTATTTGTTTGGTATTTTTTGTATTTTGTTCAATGACAATTTCCACTGCTTTATTTTGATTTTAAATGGTTTAGACTCTGCTAAATGGGTGGCTGCACATCATGTGATACCTAGCTGCACATTTTATACCTGAAGAAGAAAGTTTCTGCTTTATGACTGAAGCATTGAAGGAAAGATAAGAAAGCCTTTAGAGTCTTTTGTTTGACTTTTTTGTCATGGAAATTATATATTTTTTTAATCTGTAAAAATGTCATAAAAGCAATTAAACCTTTACTCAAAATGTGCAGATTACATATAGGCACACTCCCTTGCAGATTTTGCTTGAATATTCAGTGGGACCAACACACAACCCCCCATCAACACACACTCACAAGCCTAGTCCTCTCCATCCACCACCCCCCTATCTCCCTTGGGACCCCCACGAAAGTCTGGTGAGGGGTCTCAAGTGCCAAAAAGCAGGAAGTCACAGCTGTGCTCATCCCCCTTTCTGCATGTGTGAGAGCAAGAGTGGGTGTTTTTGTGTCTCTATCTGCATCTGTGTGTAGATCTGGGTCAGTGTGTGTATGTGTGTGTGTGTGTGTGTGTGTGTGTGTGTGTGTGTGTGTGTGTGTCTGTCTCTGTGTGTTTTTTTTGGTCTCTATATTTCTGTGTTTGTGTCTCAAGTCAGTTTATCTGGCCAGTACTTTCTCTTCCCACCTCTTTGGTGCAGAAGTTTCCAGTGCCGTTAAATGAGAGAGACAGAGAAAGCCTGGCTTATACAGGCAAATACTCTGTGTAACACTCTGTGTGCCTGAGCTGTGGCTAATAGTTTAGGACTGACTGCACTGGACTGCTCTGGTGGACACACACACACACACACACACACACACACACACACACACACACACACACACACACACACACACACCCTCTGTCAAATTACCATTTCGTTATTGTTCCTGTGACCTCTCTTTGCTCTTTACGTCCTTATTTTTTCACTTTCTCTTGCTTATTACACTTTCTGTATTTGTTTGTTTATCTCTTTCTAAACTCTATATGTCCAAAAGTATTTAGAGACCCCTGACCACATACCTTTTGTATAGCTTGGATGTCAGGCTGTTTTTCGTGGCTTGGGCTAGACCTCTTATGATCTGGTTAGAGCTGAAACAATTAGTCGATCATCAGAAAATCAACTATTGAGTAATTTTTTAAGCAAAAATGCCAAATACTCTGGTTCCAGCTACTCATTTGTGAGGATTTGCTGTATTTCCCTCTCTTATATTATTGTCATAGAATTTCTTTGGGTTTCTTGGACAAAACAAGACATTTGAAGACATCCCCTTGGGCTGTTTGACTTTCTGATATTTCACAGACCAAACGATTAATCGAGAAAATAACCATTAGTTCCAATCAAGGGAAATGTTGCAGAATGATGCAGAATACAGTGATGATTGAGACAAAAGTATGCTTGAAACTTGGTGGCAACTCTCCTGTGTCAACATTACATTGCCCCCAAAGTGAGGTCCATAAAGAAATGTTATTCTAAATTTAGTGTGGAAGAACATGACTGGCCTGCACAGTGCCCTAACCTCAGCCTCATCCAAAACCTTTGAGATAAATTTGGCCACCGACTGAGAGCCCTACCTACCTCAGTGCCCGACCTCACCGATGCTCTTGTGGCTGAATGGAAGCAAATCCCTTCAGCCAGGTTCCAAAATCTTGTGGAAAGACTTACCTAAAGGATGGAGGCTGTTATAGCAGCAGAATAATGCTCATGGTTTTGGAATGAGATATTCTACCAGCCTATCATGTATAGGCTAGTTGTAACGTTTATATGTCCATATACTTTTGACCATGTAGTGGATCTCATTTTCTACTTTGGTCCCTGTCTTGATCTCCCTCACTTCTTTATTTTCTATTCCTTGTCCTGTTTCTTTCTCTCTATATATTTTGACTCTTTCTTCTTCATGAGCCTCTGCAGCTAATTTTAAAGCCAGCTCTTTGCTGTAAATCTCAGGTCTTTGGTTTAATAGGCACAGTGTGCCTCTGTAACACCGGCTGCCTTTGTTTTGGTTACAGATAAAATCACTGAAGGAAAACACGACAGCAGAGAGAGAAGGAGAAAGAGGGAGAGGCTATACAAGACCAAAGAGATGTAGAAAAGCAGTGCAGTGAAAGAGTGTGTGTGAATGTGGTGCAGGAAGAAATGGACACATCTAAAGAGTGAGAAGGGCAGTTCTTTCCTCCTCTTTGTTATTTCTTAAACAATATACATAAAGAGAAAATGATAGCAGCTAAAAGAGATGATTTGACAAAGCACGTATCCAGAGCTGACTTAACTACTTCCTAACTCTGAAAGCACAGATCGAGATTTCAGACTTTCCTCCGAACTCTGCATCTGTCTGATGTTGCTTCTTAAATCTTGTCTGACTTTTTAATCTAATTTATCTTTTTGCCCTCTCTTCCCTTCAGCCCACCTTTCATTCTCACTTTGTTTAATCTCATTGTGATGTTACCTGAAGTGCACGGTGGTTGTTGCTGATGTTTTTTTTTGGGAATGTTGACAAGTTGACAGGCTGCACTGACATCGAACCTCACTCCACTGTCAGGACGAGAGAGACAGATACAGAGAAGGGGGGAGTAGGGGGAGGGTGAGAAAACGATAGGGAAAGAGGGGGAGGTGGGAGAAAAGGAGGAGGAGAGATGAAGGGGAAAAAAATGACTTCACGGCCACGACTAGACTGCCCCCTTTTTTCCCCTCAGCCTCTCTGTCTCTCAACTTTTTTCCTCCGTCCTCCTCCTCCGTGTGTTTTTTTTAAATGGTTTGGGGAGAAGAGGGGAACAAGCATTCAGAGCTTGGCTGACGGTGCAGGCAGGAGCGTCACGTAGGAAAACAGGAGCCTGAGGGGCAGCACACTGGGACTGAAGAGGATTGAAGAGGCTTGGGTTTTTTTTGGTCTGATGCACAGACTAAAAGATTGACTTGCAGACTGAAGAGGCAGGAAGGAGAGAGAAAGGACATATAGATATACAGACTCTTAACACCCTTCAAACAACACATTTACACATGTAAAAAAAAAACAAGGAAAAAAGCCAGATATACCAATTTATTTTTGTAGACAGGCAGACAGATAGCTTGCGAGCAAGCTATAACATTTTTCCAGACAGAACTGGAGTTTTTTTCCACTGGAGAGAGAAGAGCAGATGGACAGAGGCACATTCTGAATGAAAAGAGAAGACTCCTCATCTTCATTCAGCAATGCTTTTGAGGAAACCTGCAATGAACTGTTGCTGTCTGCTATGTTCCTGGATGCTGACACAGGCATAGGAAGCATTTAAATTCACTCTCTTCACCTCTTGGATAGAGGATCCACGTTGTCTTTTTTTTTCTTCTACAAAGTCCTTTCTTCAGTGCAGGTGTTGACTGTCACTATGTTTTCTCAAAGGTACTCTTTAACACCATCATGGACTTCTTGCCTTTTGGTCTTGTGCATCCTGGATGGATGGACCACAGCCTGGCCGGCAGCCCAACAATCCCAACCCCAGCTGCAGTCCCGCCGGTCCAGGCAGATGCCACCCCTAACCACCTCCTCGTCAGCCAGCAACCTGTCAGAGAGTGCAGAGAGCAAAGTGGAGCGCCTCGGCCAGGCGTTTAAGCGGAATGTCCGTGAGCTACGAGAGAAAAGCTCCTGTTTGGACCTGGTCTTCCTGGTGGATGAGTCGTCCAGTGTGGGGGCCAATAACTTCCTGAGCGAGCTGAGGTTCGTACGCAAGATGCTGTCTGACTTTCCTGTTGCGCCAGAGGACACGCGGGTGGCGTTGGTCACCTTCTCATCCAAGACCCATGTAGTGACGAGGGTGGACCACATCTCAGCGCCAAAGTCCCACCAGCACAAGTGTTCCCTGTTCAACCAGGAGATCCCAGCTATCAACTACAGAGGAGGGGGCACCTACACGAAAGGAGCCTTCCAGAGGGCAGCGGTGAGTCAGACCTAAAGATAAAATAAACATTGTCAGTGAGGCATGTGTGTCAGTCTGTGTCTAAATGTGCTTGCATGTTTGTGCATAAGTTGATTTATTTTCTTGAATTTTGCTCACTTTGCATCCTAATAATGAACCTGAGCTTGCTTTTCATAAACCTTTGCTGTGTGTGTGTGTGTGTGTGTGTGTGTGTGTGTGTGTGTGTGTGTGTGTGTGTGTGTGTGTGTGTGTGTGTGTGTGTGTGTGTCAGTCAGTTAGTCTGCAGCTAGCTGTGTGTGGAGGAAGTGATTGTGGCTTAGTAAGGTTGTTGTTAATGAGGTCCTGCGTGGCATTGCTGTTGCTGCTTCCTCTAAATTACACACCAGCAGATAGTGGGGAAGCCACTTGCCTGCTAATTGTTCAGGAGTTTCCAGTGATAAAAATACCATTAAGAGTAAGCACACTCATCCGCAGAGACACACGCAGATGCATGCACATTGCAACTCATACATACACAAAAATTAACTACATGCAAAAACACTGAGCAATAGGTTTGGAAAAAAAGGTTTTGGAAAAGTGACAAATAGCAAGACACACATGATGTGTGGCTTAGAAAAAGCTTTCTGGGTGACTGTGAAATGCTTTAATGTTACTGATAAAGTTTTACATTTTTTTATTATTCCTGAAAGTTTTGCCTCTTAAACAGAAACATTTCAGGTTGTAAGGCTGAATTTGTTGTAGAGTCAGGGATTTGGGGGTTATGCTGGATTACAAGTGGTCAAAATGTTTATGGTTTGTTGATTTGAGCTGCCTGACACCCAGCAGTGCTCGCACACACTCAAACACACACCGAGGACATATGGCAAAGTTCAAAGTCCAAACAGCCCAGCTGTAAAAGCTGTGTTGGTGGTATAGGGGCTGGTCCTGTATAAACACACACACACCTTGGCTCATGCCTCAGATCCGCTGAACTGCAGGATCACACAGTACAAGATTCAGGTGTTTTTGTGGCCTGCAAACTTGCTTAGAAATACTGCAGCCGGTTATTAAGCTACATTATAGGGTATTTTGCATAGTTGTTGGAAGGACAAATGGCTAACATTATGGCTTGGTGACAAAAATACAAAATAGATGTTATGACTGGGTGCACTGAAGTCAGAAAACCTCTTTGACACTAGTAAAATCTTGTAATGGAACAGCTGATGAGTATCCAAATAGCTAAGCTTGGTTCTGTGCAGTAATGTGGTGTTGAATAAAAAGTTTGTTGCAGTGTGACAAAGACTAGTAGTCAGTGATCATCATAAGGCATATAACAATCAGTTTTAACAGTAATATTCAGAAAATGGCTTGTATCACTTTGATGCTACAGCACTAACTTTCCATGAATGCACTTCAGATAATAAAAAATCACATTAGCCTAGTTTCACAGATAAAGATATAGGTAAGCTGAGTTTTACCCTTCAATCCATCCCTGTTTAAAGCTAATAGCCTTGGACTGTATCCTCTGGCTAAGCGATGAAAGCTTGGCCCTCAGGACAGGTTTTCAGCTCACCCTCCTTGGTTAAGTGCTGTTAAGTGCTGGCTGTATCCCAACTGCTAAAGACCACAACAATACCAAGAAAGGCTGGGGGGAATTCTTGTGCCTTTATCATTATTCACACAACACTCAGAATGTTTTGGGTGATTTGTCAAGTGATATAGCAGTCTAAATCAGCCAAAGCTGGCTTTAGAAAAAAAGCAGGGCATCCTGCTGCTCAGGCTCTTAAGTTGTCTTCCCAACATTGTTATTGATTCAAAGTCTGATTAAAATAACAGATGATTTCATTCTGTTATTTGCTTCTCATAGCCTACAAGCACTGCTGTATTTTCTTCCAGTATGGCTTCTACATGGCGTGAGTCTGTAGGCCGACTTGAACAATGTATGAGCAATGGGAGAGCTAGTTGCAGCCTACACAGAGCTGAGATTTTTTGGAAAGATAGATGAGCCTAGCAGATACAGATTGAGAAGCAGGAGAACAATCGGTACTCCAGAAACCACTCCACACCTGATGGATTCAGTCTGACGTTTACTCTGTCTTCACATGATCGAGGAAGTGATGTTAAAAAAAAAAAAACAGGCCTGTGTGTGATTTAACGCCTGATCTCTGTTTTATCGTCTGAATCTGACTGGAAAAAGAAAAAAGGAGCGTTTGTCGTCTCTTTCCATTAGCTGCAAAAAGGATGGGTCTGCTAACACTAATCTACAAAGCGCATATCCGCCTGTCATCATGTACCGACTGAACTATAGGGCGACTGTCTCAGTGTGGGAGTGTGTTGAATTGGGAATTTTGCGGTGTGTGTCAGTGCATGTAATTATCGATTTTGTGCTTTTGCCCATACATGTATTACATGTATTATTATACATGTAATACATATATTATGTATTTACACATGTCTCCATGTGTTTGTGCTCCCGTGTATCCATCTGAGGCTTCAAGGTAAAATTAGGTTGTGTGTGTGTGTAAGTCTATGTGATGCGTGTGAACATGTGCATCTGTCTCAGAAAGAAAGAGACACAGTGAAAGTAAGAGAGAGAGGATAATTGATAATTGCAGTATAATAATAATAATGCCATATTTTATTCCCTTGGCTGGTCTTGGCTGTTCTAAGTGCTGTAGAAAGCTGGGATCCATTAAGAGAGACATTTTTCCACCAGCCGTGCATGTAGAGACAGGGCTCTCCTCCAGCACTCTTCATCTCTGTCTCACTCTGTGTCTCTGCTGTCTGTCTGCTGTCTCTCTTTTCACCTTATACATGCATACAGTAGGTTTAAGCATCAATGTATGTAGGTTCCAAAGTGAATTCCATTTTTTTAGTTTAGGCAAATTTTGGTGTTAACTAATATATACAGTAAATGTGTAAACAGACACTTGAGAATATACTAAACAAGTAAGCAGTGTTTATATCTGTATAAAATGAGGAAATATAGGCTTGTTATAGTCAAATACGTCACTTCTCTAGCTCTCTTTTATGGTGTCATATTCTTCAGCATTTGTTGTACAATGTGTCGTCTGACCACATCTAAAGGTAAAAGTGTGTATAACTCTTAAGGCGCTAAGGCGTGGCAAGAAGCCTTCCTGTAATAGAAAGCGATGAGATGCAATTCATTTTAGAAATGAGACTTTCTGACAGTCTTTGCTCGAAGGCACTCGGGTTTACACTGCAAATGTAATAGAGGACTGAAAAAAGAGAGCTTGAAAACAAAGTTCAAATCCTGCATACTTTTCGCACTTCTGCACAACTGGCCTATCACTGTATAAAGTGTTGGATTGTTGGTTTTGGAAAGGACCAAAAACTGTCGGCTGCAGCCCCCTAGATTCCACTTGGAAAGGGGGTTTCAGACACGGTTACTAGACGATCTGTCAAGCAATTTGTTTGGAGCATACTGAGGGTTTGATCATTTTTCGATTCTGGCAAATTTAGCACTGAAAGTATAGAGGTTCGATACCCAGCCCTTCTCTCTCTCTCTCTCTTTATTTTACTGATATCATCCAGCACATCATCTGTGTCTGTGTGTTTGAAAAAATCTAGATGAGGGTAAATGTCATGCACTATGAGTTTATTAAGAGTGCAGCACTTTGTCATAATGATTCACATGCCTCATTTCAGGATCTGTCTCTTCTCAACCTCGTGTCTGACATGCTAACCTAGTTGCTGATGACATCACTCACCACGTTGTAGTTTTCCAACACTTTCATAACCGCCCTACAAAGAAGCTGATTGATGACTTTCAGTAAATGTTTTCAGGCCTCTAAAGAATAACTACTGTACTGTACCTGAGACAGAAGTAGTTGACATCGTCTTCTCCAAACTGAATCATATTCTTTCCTCTCTACTTACTGTAATTACCCTGCAAAAGTCAATCCATTTCCCTGGTCTTTTTAGCTCTCGTTTAATTTATTTTCCATGCATTTGCCTTTTTACATGACCAAATATCTTCAAGGAAATATGGCTCAAAGCCTTTCATTTTATTCTATTGGTTGTTAGCAATCTTGTTGATCCAGGAATTATGGCGTTTTCCATTGTTGCATTTATTATAGCTTGCTTTGGATACGAGTGTCAGCTATAAAAATACAGGGAGAGAAAAGATAGTATCTGTAATAGCCAGGTCAAAAATCCCCGCCACCACTTGTTTTTCTTCTCATCATTTGTCTTCATCCTGAAGATTTGCCTCTGGGTTGCCAGATAAACCCCCCCTTTTGCTCTCTGTAGGCAGGCCCGGCTTTGGCAAAGAAACACAAGCACTAAACTGGACTTGGCAGCTTTGCTGTGTCAGTCGGCCTTCATAGTTGCATAAGACAGACAGATGGGCAGCGTGTGAAGAGGAGTGGGGAAAAGATGGAAGAATGAGAGGAAAAAAGTGGAAGAAAGAAGGGGGAAAAGCCCTCGGTCAAGGAATTGATAGAAAGAATGTGGCTCTTTCTGGTGGGTTATTCACAGTAATGGTTTTACCTGACTGTTGGTTAGGCTCTGCCTGAGTCTGGTTCAAAACAGACTAGTTTACAGCCCCTTAATAAAAGCAGCATTCTGCTCAGCCAGCCAGTGTGTTTCTGAAACTGAAATCTGTATAAGCTGGACGAGCAGACAGGTTATTTTCCTGATTCCTCCAATGACCCCTCATGTGCCCAACTCACCAGGAAAACACACACGTTCACACTCATTATTTACAAACAAATTCACACACACACACACACACACACACACACACACACACACACACACACACACACACACACACACACACACACAGTTTATGGACCAGCTGCATGTCTTTACATGGTTAAAGTCTATACATAGGTCATGTTATAGACTGTAAACTGGTGTGCGTGCATGAGAATGTATGCTTGCATTTATAGACATTTTGTGTCCAATCTGAAAACTTCCAATCTGAGCTGTTTAGTTTAGTTTTTGAATTTAAACAGTTTCTTGCCAACTTGCGTACCTTGTAAACAAGTACTTTCATTTAAGGGTGCAATATGTAATACTGACAGCTAGTGTTTAAAGTGCTCATATTATGCTTTTTGGCTTTTTCCCTTTCCTTTATTGTGTTATGTATCTTTTTGTGCACGTTATATGTTTACAAAGTGAAAAAGACCAAAGTCCACCCCAAAGGGACTTACCATCTTCCAGAGAAAACACTGTTCACTACCTGCTCCAAACAGCTCTATTGTAGTCCAGCCTTTACTTCCGTGACAAATTTTTGTCACTTTGTAACACACGTTATAATACTCGCCTAGCTGCTAGCATGGCACGCCCTCATACTGAAAAGAGGAGCTGCAGCAATGTGCAGTACAACAAAAATATGGTATTTTTTGAAAATTAAACCACATAAACCTATTCTGGTACAACCTCTAAATACAATTATGAACCTGAAAATGAGCATAGTATGAACACTTGAAAATAGTTACTGCAGTACAAATTCAAAATATTGGAGAGAGTCGCAGACTTGAAGTTCACGGAGGTTGCCAGGCTGAGACCACAGCATCCACAACAATGTTGCTAGACGCTTGTCTCACATAGCCAGAGACAAACATTAGCTCTCAGCTTATTCACAGTATCCCCCAGAGTTAGATAAGTCCATACATACCCTTCTCATCTCCGTGCGTGTTGTAACTCTGTCTGACGCCCCCAGCGCTAGCTAAGCCTAGCACAGATCCTGGAAGTAACCGGTTCCAACTAGCCTACTGCTCCGAATAAGTGACAAAATAACGCCAACATGTTCCAATTTACATGTTGTGATTTGTATAGTCACAGGGTGTACAAATGCTAACGGCATTAATAACTAAGCCAAACGGGGCTGTCACTACTATTTTAGTGATTTATAAGCAACCTGTTTCTTGCAGATTGTCACGTTACTGAGAATACAGCTAATAGAAGGTAATATATAAGTAGAAGCTAACTCTGACAGCTGTAGGGCAGCTAACACTACCTTTAGCTGTCTTCATGAAGCTCCCAGCTACGCTAATGTTACTGTACCTGTACCTGTAGAAAACAAGAACGAGCTAACTAATGTTAACATAAGCACTTTGGCTCGGTGGAAGTCGATTTTAAAGTCATGTTAAAACTATTTCCCGTCCTTCTCACGATTTCCAGCCGCAGCCTGTCACTCCCCCGTGTACTAACGTTACTCGGTACGTAACATTAGCTCCGTAATGTTGTACTAACGTTACTCGGTACGTAACACTAGCTCCATAATGTTGTACTAACGTTATCTTAGACCTCACAATGCCTTGTGTTTCTCACTCCTGCTAAGTTATTGTTCATAAGACGTGACATGAGTGACACATGCGGGTAGGCCAAGGCGAGAAGAGGGAGATTAGCTAATGTTAGCCAACATATTTATAAAAAAAGTCACATTCGAATAGTAATTTCAGCATTCGAATAGTATTGATTTTTTTACTATTCGAATTATATTCAAATTTTGGCATTCGTTCCAACAGCCCTAGTATATATGGACTTATCTAACTCTGGGGATTTTGGTGAATAAGCTAAAGTCCCAATAAGTCGGCGTGTTCCTTTAATATCTGATGACACATTTGGGTCATTTTGGGATTTATTACAGTAAATCTATTAAATATTGTACCTTTAAATAGTCACAAATGTAAAATGACATTAAGCAAAATGCAACTACAAGCTCTAGTTATCACCCCGTATTATTCAGAAAAACATTTTTGCTGGATAGTTTAGGAGAAATTTGACAGCCGCCTTGTTTTTCCAATTGGAAATCTTGAATCAAAGCCCACATTTGTCAAGTAAAATGTACAGATAGTCCAAGTTGATGTTTCAGAGAAAGAGAACACTTGTCAATCACACTTCATACAGCTCTACTTGAGATGATGCCTTTCTTTATTGAGCTTTGACAGACCACAATAAGAGAAACAAATATCGAGGGCTGGGTTTGTGAGGCCCCCGTCTTATTCCAGTGGGTCAACGTCGTTTCTTCCACTACTCCCATTTTCATTCCTTACCATCATGCTCTCCTCCAGAGCCGCAGACCTCCCCAGCAGAGTGTCAGGCAGGGGAACGTTACCGTCGTCAGCTTTGACGCATTACAGCCAAAATACGCGGTATTGCGTTTCAAAACATTGTCTATTTGATTAAATGAGGCTTGTGTAAGTTGCATATATTTGGCTTGTGGAGACGTACAGTAGAGATCCTGTACATTCTTGGCCTGTCTAAAGTGCACACACATTTACACTTGATGTTAATGTTTGAGAGTCTAACCCTGAATTTCTGAAAAGGCAATGATGAGATGTAGAGTGCAGCAAATTAAGGTGGGAAATGAACACCATCCATCACCTGGAAATGCTGGAAAATTTTGTCTACGGCGGGTGATTTTCAGGGGCCTTTTCATTTCTAGAAAATATATTTGCTCACTGGAGCATTTTTTATTCTATTGGCTGAGTCACAGGGGGAATTTTAAACAAGCCAGTAAATTCACACGAGCACTAAATTAAGAAGGTAGGAAGTAACACTGTAGAGAGATAACATGGAGAGCTACTTTTTCACCAAGAGAATAAACTTATTTCTCCTTCAAACCTCCCTAAAATAGGAGCAAGTGTACGACTGTTGTGCTAAAGAAAAAGGGAAGAGCCGATGCATACAAGTGCCCACTTTAACAAATGAAAGCAAGGTGCATCTCTTTGATATAGTTTCCAAGGCTGGACTCAGCCTTGATAAGATGATAAAAAAAAGTCTGTTTCCTGTCTGTGCAACTGCCATTTCCTGCCATCTCACCCTTAATCATTTCCTCCCCCTCAGTCCGTCTGCTTCTTCCCTCTCCATCTCCTCCTCCTCCTTAGTGTCAGAGGGTATAATGACACAGAAGGATGGAGCAGACAGGCTGCCTCACCTACCAGCCAGGAAAGCCCTGATAAGACAGACAGGAGAGTCCACAGACACTAGACAACAGATTTAAAATTTCTGAGTCTGCAGTAGGATCTGGGTCACTACCATTACTGTTTATAGTACTTCATGATTAATCTGGAGAGTAAAGTGAGCCTTTAAAATAAGACGCATTGCTTTTTGTCCCGAAACAAGATACTGTAAGTGGTGGGAGGAGCAGTATTAGTAACACTCAGTTTTACTTTTAAAGCTGAAACTTTAAGCAGGTGCAAACAGCCTAGATGATGTACTGTCTCTTTTGTGAAGTTTTACTTTGTTGTAGTTAGTTCACATGAACATAATGTTTAAATATTGAAGTGCTACTTCCTCCTGAGAGAGCCCCACCCTGGTATTGTATTGAGCAATCATCTATTGCCCAATTTTGACCCTTACAATGCCTGTCTGTCAAACTGTATGGTGAGGCAAAAACACACACACATCTGATAATCTCTCACTTAAATGTCATTTGGACAAAAGTGGCCTGGCTGTTTGAACTGGATTCATATCTAAATACTTCATCAAGTGTTTGGCAGAATCCAAAGTTATGTATTGGTAGATCTCCCCTTTTTTGGAGGGAATGGTTGGAAAAGGGAATTGTCACACTGGGGGATCTGTATCTCAGTGGCATATTGAAATCCTTTGAGGATGTGGTACAGCAATTTGGAATCCCTAAGTCTCAATTTTTTTTTTTATATTTGCAACTTCCCTATCTGTTAGTGGGGATTTTTGGATCCAGTTCTTAAGCCCCGAAGACACCAGAATGTTTAGATAAGGTGTTGTTTGAAATATGGAAAAGGTCATGAGGCTTCTGGGTATTATTCTATGCTTATGCAGAACCTGGGGGATGGAGCTTGGACAGCCCTTAAAAAGACATGGGAAAGGGATCTGAGTATTGTAATAATTACACTAGATGATAAGGAGTGGGACAGAATCTGTAGGAATATTAAAACTATGTCATGCGATGTGAGGGTGCGCTCACAAGTTCAAGATTATGCATCGCTTCTATTGGACTCGCTCCAGATTGTTTAGAATTGGTCTGAAATATGCACCAAATTTTTGGAAATGTAAGACAGAGGACAGGCAATTACTTCATGTCCTATGGTCCTGTGATAAGATCTAGGAATTTTGGACCGGGATACATGATAACCTATGTCGGATTGCAGGGACCCAGGATCCATTCAGCCCAAGATTATTTGTTGGGTCAATTCGAAGCGGGATGGATAAGCACATAAGAAGCTGGGTCCAGACTAGTTTAATGATAGCCAGACAGAATATTTTAAGGGGATGGAAAAATAAAGGGGTGCCATCAATCCAGGAGTGGGCTTGTGAGATGGCTAGGGTAGCAGCATTCAAAAAAATTGTCATACAAATCGTAAAAGATTGGATGTCTATACTAGGAAATGGGGAAAGTACCTGAGCTTCCTGGAGGGCTCCTAAGAAGCTTTGTGCTGGGGAGAGGTGTATGATGGTTTTATGGTGTTGTCATTTATACATATGTTTATTTGGTTTATTGTCTATTTTGTTACTATTTCGTTGATTGGTCTTGAATATTACTTAAATGTTACTGTGTCATCTTTTCTTGATTTTTGTCTGGGTGGGTGGTGATGAGTTGTATGTTTTGTATGTTGTTTAAAAAATTTAAATTAAAATTGTTAATCACAAAAATAATATTCAAGTGCTGAAGTTAGATAGCAGTGGCATTGACAAACCTCAGTTGCTCAGTAGCAGAGTATGTACAATGTTTCCAACTAGGTTGAATGTGGCATAGAGAAATGGATATAAAGTGCAAGCCTATGAGCTTTAAAGTGGCCATATTATGCTCATTTTCAGGTTCATAATTGTAATTTGAGATTGTATCAGAATAGGTTTACATGGTTTAATTTTCAAAAAACACCATATTTTTGTTGTACTGCACATTGATGCAGCTCCTCTTTTCACCCTGTGTTCAGGTCTCTGTTTTAGCTACAGAGTGAGACCTTGCAACTTCTGTAAGATCTTTGTTGTCAGCCGCACATGCGCAGTAGCTAGGTAAGGATTACATGAGCTAGCTAACTGTTTCTGCAACTTCAGCCTGTACAAGGCAGGATTAGACTTCTTCTAAATGAGGGCACACTTCCAACTTTGTGTGGAATACCTGCAGAACAGGGACATGTAAGTAGTTCTATACAATTTATTTTGTAGATTAGGGTGAATTTGTGTGTGTTGTAGCATTGAGAACGAGCTAGCATGCTAGCACTAGCATGCTAACGGCTAGCCCCCTCGTTTCGGCTAGTGACGTAGAAAGCCGTGCAGATTTTGAACAGCTTACCCGGAGACTGAAGGCAGGACACATTTAGAAACCCGTATCTCACTCAAAACAGCATGGATGTTTTTTTTCAAAGTTTGTATGTGTGTGGAAGCACCAGAGACACAAAATAACACCCCAAATCCCAGAAAAAGTGATTTTTTTCATAATATGGGCACTTTAACCTTGTCATATAGTTGTCCATCCATCCATCTTCTTCCGCTTATCCGGTAACGGGTCGCGGGGGTAGCAGCTCCAGCAGGGGACCCCAAACTTCCCTTTCCCGAGCCACATTAACCAGCTCCGACTGGGGGATCCCGAGGCGTTCCCAGGCCAGGTTGGAGATATAATCCCTCCACCTAGTCCTGGGTCTTCCCCGAGGCCTCCTCCCAGCTGGACGTGCCTGGAAAACCTCCCTAGGGAGGCGCCCAGGGGGCATCCTTACCAGATGCCCGAACCACCTCAACTGGCTCCTTTCGACGCGAAGGAGCAGCGGCTCTACTCCGAGCTCCTCACGGATGACTGAGCTTCTCACCCTATCTCTAAGGGAGACGCCAGCCACCCTCCTGAGGAAACCCATTTCGGCCGCTTGTACCCTGGATCTCGTTCTTTCGGTCATGACCCAGCCTTCATGACCATAGGTGAGGGTAGGAACGAAAACTGACCGGTAGATTGAGAGCTTTGCCTTCTGGCTCAGCTCTCTTTTCGTCACAACGGTGCGATAAATTGAGTGTAATACCGCACCCGCTGCGCCGATTCTTCGACCAATCTCCCGCTCCATTGTTCCCTCACTCGCGAACAAGACTCCAAGGTACTTGAACTCCTTCACTTGGGGTAAAGACTCATTCCCTACCTGGAGAAGGCACTCCATCGGTTTCCTGCTGAGAACCATGGCCTCAGATTTAGAGGTGCTGATCCTCATCCCAGCCGCTTCACACTCGGCTGCGAACCGATCCAGTGAGTGCTGAAGGTCACAGGCCGACGATGCCATCAGGACCACATCATCTGCAAAAAGCAGCGATGAGATCCCCAGCTCACCAAACTGCAACCCCTCTCCACCCCGACTACGCCTCGATATCCTGTCCATAAATACTACAAACAGGATTGGTGACAAAGCGCAGCCCTGGCGGAGGCCAACTCTCACCTGAAACGAGTCCGACTTACTGCCGAGAACCCGGACACAGCTCTCGCTTTGGTCGTACAGAGAATGGATGGCCCTGAGAAGGGACCCCCTCACCCCATACTCCCGCAGCACCTCCCACAGTGTCTCCCGGGGGACCCGGTCATAGGCCTTCTCCAGATCCACAAAGCACATGTAGACCGGTTGGGCATACTCCCAGGCTCCCTCCAGGATCCTTGCGAGAGTAAAGATCTGGTCCGTTGTTCCACGACCAGGACGGAATCCGCATTGTTCCTCTTCAACCTGAGGTTCGACTATCGACCGAACCCTCCTTTCCAGCACCTTGGAGTAGACTTTACCGGGGAGGCTGAGAAGTGTGATACCCCTGTAATTGGCACACACCCTCTGGTCCCCCTTTTTGAAAAGGGGAACCACCACTCCGGTCTGCCACTCCTTAGGCACCGTCCCCGACTTCCACGCAATGTTGAAGAGGCGTGTCAACCAAGACAACCCCTCCACACCCAGAGCTTTAAGCATTTCTGGACGGATCTCATCAATCCCTGGGGCTTTGCCACTGTGGAGTTGTTTACCTACCTCAGCAACTTCCACCAGGGAAATTGACGACAATCCCCCATCATCCTCCAGCTCTGCCTCTACCATAGAGGGCGTATTAGTCGGATTTAGGAGTTCCTCAAAGTGCTCCTTCCACCGCCCTATTACCTCCTCAGTTGAGGTCAGCAGCGTCCCATCCTTACTGTACACAGCTTGGATGGTTCCCCGCTTCCCCCTCCTGAGGTGGCGAACGGTTTTCCAGAAGCACCTTGGTGCCGACCGAAAGTCCTTCTCCATGTCTTCTCCGAACTTTTCCCACACCCGCTGCTTTGCCTCTTTCACGGCAGAGGCTGCAGCCCTTCGGGCCCTTCGGTACCTTGCAACTGCCTCCGGAGTCCTCTGGGATAACATATCCCAGAAAGACTCCTTCTTCAGTCGGACGGCTTCCCTGACCACCGGTGGTCATATAGTTGTATGTAAGTTTAATATGGTGTTGATTAACCTACGAGCAATTTTTTTTCCTTCTCCAGTTGTTTTGATTTGAGTACTTTTAGAAGACTGAAGGGATAAAACAATCCATTGTTTCACAAGAAAAAGTAACAATGTAAAAGTAATCAAGCTGAAAAGTAAAACATTTTGTGTAGAAGAAAGTTTCTTCAGATTTATCTCGCGACAGTTTTTCAAAATGTAGATGATGGTATATTTCAAATTAGATTTTGTTGAAAGCAGATATCTCAATATAACTTTTGACTTAATAACATTACGTGCTTTACTGTCATGTCCTGAAATCACATTGTTATCAGAGTGTCTTTTAAAAAAAAATCTAAATAATCTAATTTTGGAGTAGTGCTTCGAGTCATCTCCCAACACACTTTACTGGCTGCTCACCTGGCGGGTATGCTCAGGGTGTAGATGGAAAGTTATTCAGACACTGTCATGGTGATCGACACCATAGACTCAACATGACTGTGGGCGTGCTTTAGTGTGTGTATGTGTGTGTCTGTTGTGGGTTTAGGAGGAAGAAATGCTTTAGTCTCAGGGTTCTGGGCCTCTTCATACTGAATCATTCTGACAGAAATATTCTCCATTCTCTTCTTTCATAACTTTGCCCATCAACCTCAAATATGCTTCACTGAGGCACTTTGCATAATTTTCCCCACAAGAGCTCCGACAAAGCAGTTTTTTTCTCTCTGTTTTGTCATCATTAATACTTCTGTTTGGAGGAGAAGAAACAGTGGGCTTCGAAGTGATTTTTTTTCAGATTGACTACTCATGCTAAAACATTTTGATTAAATCATTTCTCAAGCTGTCCAAATATGATGATTTGCTTCTTTTTTGTCTTTTATGATAGTAAATGAAATACCTTTTAGGTTAGGCAAACAAGCTCTAAAAAGCCACTGTACACTACCTGCCCAGCACCAAACGGCAGGCAGACACAGTCAGCGTCTAGCTGGTGAACATAGTGGAGAATTTAGCAGCTAAAGAGCCAGATATTTCTCTCAGGAGTTGGTAGGGAACATAAACAGAGCTAAAATAGAGTGACATTCATCAATTCACCAGAAACAAACTCCAAATGAATGATAATGTTGCTCCGTAACTGCATTGTAGAGACAATATTTGCCTTTATTGCTTAACGGTGGCCTTGCACTCCTGTTGTCTCTCGTCACACTCTGCTCACCCCTGCCCTCCTCTCTGAAATGGATACCGAATATTTTCCAGAAACTGGGCCCTATTTTCCGACCTCTGAATGTCTAGAAAGACCCTGAGGCCTCCTCATCCACCATTATCTCACACTAACACAATGAAACGGGCAAGCTGGCCTGGTGTAACTGACCTCAGATAAAAAGCAGTAAGAGACAGACTTGACCATGATCCAATTTTAATCAACGTGCAAAGCATGAATGCTTCCTGAGTAGACCTGTTTTTCATAAGATTATTTAAATCTGTTTTGTACAGAGCATCTTGAATAATTGCATTAATGAAGACATGGTCAACAGATGTGTTTCAACTGATAGCTCTGTTCTCCAGCAGCTGTCACCATGTAAGGACCCTTTGAATTCCCTGACTGTTACATATCTGTGGAGAAGTGTTGACAGACAGCAGGTAGGGCAGAGATATGCACGCAAAGAGGTCAGCTGAGTTCAGCGGCAATGGCAGCTCACTATAGTGCAGAAAAACCCAAAAGAGGCTGAACATGGCCAAATATGTGCAACCTGTCTGGATGCTTACAAAGATCTCTTTATAGTAGTTCCAGCAGCTAGTAATGCTGCAGTCTCGTATCTTTCCAGTTAGACACACATCTATTATGGAAGTAATTAAAAAGTTCTTGGAAATGCAGATTATCTTATCTTTGAATAAACCATTTTAAACCAAGAGCTTAAACCAAGCATTGTCCAATCTGTAAAATAGCCCCACATTTTGTTTCATTTTTGTTGTTCTTAACCATTTTCTAATAGATTTTCCAAACCCTGGATATCTCATTTGAAACGAACCCCTTCAATCCAAGGTCACTGGTTTCCTCCAACGACTCTCCAAGCATCCTGCTCCCATCTGTATTCACTGTAGCAGCCATAGACTTGGCAGTGTAAAACCAGACTATATCCTTCAACTACTTTCTTTATTCTTCCTAATCTTCTTTAGATCTTTTTTTAGGAGATGATTAGTATTTATCCCTTCAGGAACCACTATGAGTACAACACAAATTTAGGAAAACCCAAGTTCAGGTTTCACATCCATCACATTGCCACAGAAAGTCCTGGTGTTGATCTGTTAAGGGGAACCATTCACAAGACAAGCAGGTCTGATTAGGTTTCACACAATACCAACTCATTTCTACAAATTTAGTCTTCGGGTGGTGGATAAAATGCAGTTTGGAGAACACACACACACACATACAGTACGGTATACTATACAGTACATTCATTGTCGTGCGTGAGTAAGTGTTGAACAAACTGATGCATGTGTGATAGATCCTGAAGGAGCTGGCAGCCTTTGGTGGCTTTGAATGGATTTGTTGGAAAGGGTACATCCATATGTATGTTGTCTGTGTTTCTAGAAAATTTGGACAGCTTGAAAAGTATTGCTGTCTGTCTACTGTCAAATTAGTTTTTGTTTAGTAATTCTAGACTTTGCTGAACGGTTGTAAATGATTGCAGTTATTGCTGATAAAAGTATTCGGCTTCTGCAAAAGCTGCTGAGTTTGTAGTCACTGTCTTTTCGACTGCTGTTTGAATCACACTGTCTCAATTTCACTGTCTCAGTTTTCCTCAGAACCAGGTGATCTGTCCATCTGTCTCACTTCTTTCTGTTTGCAAATTTGTCACCGCTTCTCCCGCTGCATCATGCCTCATTTTCCTGCCTTGAGGGTATGGACAGTATTTGCTGGTTTGGATGTTGTGGAGAGTTATCCACTTGGCCTTGTGCTAAAGCTGCTGTGGTCAAATAACTGGGCTTTGCTCCGGCCAAAACCAGTGACTCCAGTCAGAGAAAGAATTAGAGAATAAAAATGAGGTGATTGAGGCCAGTGGAAACAACAGTGAGATTGTGTGTGTGTGTGCTCAAGACTGATCCCACTCTGTTTCTCCTGATTCTGATATTTAAAGTCAGGGCTTTGTCCAAGTACTTATCCAATACCGATATAGTTTCTGTATTCCCCACAAATGATTGGATCAACCTTATGTAAGGTACTGTTGCTCGAGGCTATAACTACTGTTACTAATAAATGTTGTATTACCAATAAGTGTGTGTGTGCGCGTGCATAGGATAAAAACTTTTGAACATCTAAGTGTTAATATTCATTGTGCCCGTCTTTGCATGTATATCTAAACCAGTCAAACAACTGATTATTTGTATGCTTTTAGATGGAAAACCCACTAAGATCCCTCACTTATCATTTTTTTGTGTCTTCACTGTACGTGAAAAATTGGATTTATGCTTTTAATGAATGTGTGAAACGAGAGAGGAGGACATTAGCGACTGTTTCACACAAAATATTCTTTCTAGAGGTGTTTCTCATTCTTGTTCTCCAATGTTCTCCAGTGTTCTCCTGGTACATGCATCAGCAGTCAGATACTTTACCAGAGGGGAAATTACCGCACACCGCTTTGTCTTTCAACCCAGGCCCAAAAGAAATTTCTCTCTTGCTACTTTCAGCACTTAAGTCCCAATTATCCTCTGCACCTTTTTTCACTCCTTTTAAAGAAATGGGGACTTGGAATGAGCTCAGCACAGGAGACTGGAGAGGGCAATCTTTACACTTCCCGGCTCTGTAAAACACAGATGTCAGTAAATCCCCTCGACGGACAAAAATGTAATTTTAGACCTTTCCGCATCGGCCTTGTGCATCCGTCACTGTGTCATTTTCTACGTGTTACACCTACAGTTAATTGTTCCCCTGAGATGAGGTTTTTAGTTTAATGACTGCAGAGAGGAGGAGTGTAAGTCCTGTCATAAAAATCAGATCTACAAAGTGGGGAGTCGCCAGGAGCTGCTGCTAGCTTATAAGGGCGGATTTCACCACTTCAGCCCAACGCTGGGCAAACATGAATCACACACTCTCTCTCTCATGCATGCATGCATCCTTCTGTGCACAGAAAATGTGATCCTACTCTGCAGATCAAGTTTAATTTTATTAACTTTTAAAAGGTAATGCTTGGTTGAATTTTTTGTCCTGTCAACGTCACTTTCAGTCAACACAGAAGCTGCAGTAGCGGTTGCTACCTACCGGACTCTGCATAGCGTGTTTAAATTATGTAAATGTATCAAATTTGCATTTTAGTTTATGCAACATTACAACATTTTTTTTAAATAAAATTAGTGTCACTGTTAGATGCAAAAACTAAATATCTAGAGCTTTACACAGTCAGTCAGATGCACAAACCCACACACACATTGCTCACATGGCTTGTGAACACGCACTTCCCTACACACATCATGCTCACATTCTTCACATCACACTCTGTTCTTTCCACTGAGCGTGCATTCACACATAAACGCGCACACACCTATAGACAGATTCACTCTTACTTAAAATACTGCTCAGCGATTGATAGGTGCTGCTGACACTGGCCTTATGGAGCTTTGTGTGTGTGTGTGTGTGTGTGTGTGTGTGTGTGTGTGTATGAGAGCGTTAAATGAAAGGCGAGGGGGTGGGGTGTTGGAATGGAGAGGTACAGAGTGAAATGTGCGATTCAGAAAGGAGTGGTGAGGAGGCTTTGAAGAATAATACCCTGTCGGCAGGGTCAGGGAGGCGTCTGCAATGACAGCCACTGACAGCAGCTTTAGCAGCCTGCGTTTAAATGCCATATTAACGATGAATAGCGTTAGAAAACAGTGGTCTCTTGATGTCACTGGAAAAAACGTATTTCCAGTAGGGCTGTGGAAACCATGGTTCTTTTAAAAGTAGGTTGTCTGGTACATATTTTTTGATTGAAACTTTCTGTGTATTAAATAGAGCCCGACTTATGCTGGGTTTTGTTCCTCAGCAGATGGAGTTACCCAGTTGTTATGGAAATGTAGATGTTTACATTTTTCTGAGCTCTTTAAGTTCATGTTCTTGTCCATGTTAACTCAAAAGTGAAGGTTGAAAGTTGATTATTGACCTTGGAAACAGTAGTTGATGAAACAATCTCAACACAAAGTCCATTTAGTAGCAGTTCCAGAGCTTTTGAATGTGTCACACTATCACACTGGGTTGCTCCCTTTTCTCAGTTATTATGGAGATGCTGATGTTAATTTCTTTTATTTCTGAGCTCTTTAAGGTTCACATATTTGACAAAAAAAGCAAATGTGTGATGCTTGTGTGATACAATTAAAAGCTGCAGAATAGCTACTGAATGGACCTTGTGCTGAAATTGTTCTGTCAACTGCTGTTTCCACGCCATTACCACAGCTCCTGACTGACCACTACAACCCCCACTGCAGCTCTGGACAACGAACCGGTCACTGATTACTCAGACTGGTCTCATGAAGTGGCGTATGTATGACACGCCAATTAGTATGCCATTATTGCCGTGTTATCAAGACGCATACTCGTTTTTTAGCGTGTTTATCAACGCCGTTTGGCCTCCATTGACTTACATTACCTTGCAATTGCGTTTATATTGACGCCGTAGCGAGTAGTATGAAAGGGCGAAAATCCACGTAGGGAGGTTGGTCGGGGTGGAGGATGGCTAAAACACAGGACTTTCACCCAGGAGAGCGGGGATCGTGTCCCACGTATGATTTTGTGTCCCGCGTGTGATGTTTCCTTTCCACGTTTGTTGTTTTCCTAAACCCAACCCCGTTCTTCTTTTCCTAAACCCAACCCACGTGTGACGTTCCTAAACCCAACCGTAGCCTCGCGATAACACGTAGCCTTGCGATAACACGCCACGTGGCACTTTCTAAAGCCACATGGCGTGTTATCGCAAGGCTAGGTATGTTAACGCTGTAATGTTGCAGACTGCCGTCCGTTGTATAGAGCGTAGACGTACACGCGGATAGCTCAAAATGCGTACAGATAACACAAAGTGGCGTGTATGTTTACGCAAAGTCATGATATCACGTTGCAGAGATTACTTTTCCTTTCTTCCATTGACCCCTCCACCAGGTGTTTGTGATGCTAGCTCTCTGTGCAGGCATGAACCTGTACTACAGGGTTCCGCTAGCTCCCCCTATTGGCCTCGTCTGTTACCACTCTCACCGGACACTTTAACAATACAGGCCATTGTTAGGGGCAGGGCCCACTGCCCACACACTTTATAAAGGCAGCGTATGCACTAGGAACCTCCGCCGGCTGCCTCGTGCTGCTGCTGCCTGCTCTTCTGCTGTTCCAATCAAAATGTGTTTGATAAATGCACGTTCTATACCGAATAAGGCTCACATTTTAAATGACTTATTTAAAAGGGAACATCTGGGTTTTTATTTCTGACTGAAACCTGGCAAAGGGGAAATGGAGTTTATCATTTAAAAGAATTGTGTCCCACAGACTTCCCTGGGACTCCACGGCTATCGGGTCATGGTGGTGGTCTCGCTGTGGTCTAAATCTATTAGTCTGTCAATTGGTGAGCACAGAATCCTATTCTACCTTCGAACTACAACTGACTAAAGTTGGTTGGCTAAAGCCATTTTATTGTGTTTTAATCTACCGACCTCCTGGTCCATTTGGCCAGTTTTTATCAGATATCACTGACTTCCTGACCTCAGTCCTCGTTACTGCATAACGACAGTACAGTGGAATGTTTGCCTTTAACAGAGCGACAGTAATAACCTAATATACCATCATTACTGAGATTAAACTACATTCTCCGTTATATTTGCACTGAATAACGCATTCAATAAACAGAAACATAACTCTTACAGCGCACATGAACAGATGTGCAATATTAGCTCACACATAAAATAGCACCCTCATGAATTAGCTTACTGTTGCTAACGTATATTCATAAATCCTGAATAACATCGTCCCGTACCTACAGGACATCAGACTTACTTATTGATGCACAGCCTGTCCATAAACTTAGTTCAATGAGGGAAGAAAGGAAAGTGTGATAGCGTTAACGCTTTTTCTCTCTCAACTACCGCATGCTTAATTGCGTTAATAGTCCAGGGCTACTACTGACAGGGAGAGAGAGAGAGAGAGAGAGAGAGAGAGACTGTATTACAGGGTTCGTACGGGTGCTTGAAATCCTTGAAAATGCTTGAATTTTGATGTTGTGTTTTCAAGGTTTGAAAAGTGCTTACATTTTGGATAAAATGCTTGAAATTGTAACTGTATTTCTTTCATGACAAATACCTATCTGACTGAATAGTTTGTTTATTAAATGGAGAAATAAAATGTTGGAGAGCTTAAAATAAAACCTGCTCGCTTGTGCATGTGTGACTGCGATCTGCCTGTCTGTTTCCATATGTGACTCCGCCCTCTGTACAGGTCCTATCCCCTGACCAATCGGCTATCCTAAAAAATAAAGACACGGGCTTCCAATGCTGGAACCAAGACGGCACTGCACGTCTCACTTAATTCAACCCCGACACAGTCAAACGTCAGAAAATTTGTCCACTTCTGTTTTTCCTGTCACAATAAAAGCTCTATGTTAGCTCTATGTATGTTACTGTAACTTCCTCTTAAGCCTCAACTGAGAGGTTACACAATAAAATACCTTACATTAGTATTGCATGTCCGTTATGGCACGTTCATTTGTGGAATATGCAGTTACATCACAGTAAATATAACGTTAACTACCCGCAAATGGAAACCTGCAAACGTTAGCCCAGTGCATAACAACAATCGTTTATTGCTGAACAGAAATTGTGTCAGATTGAGTGTCATACAAGTAGCCTATTTTAAGTTTGAGGATGGCCTTATGCAATATTTACACTGCTCTATTCCAGTAGATAAATGCATATGTCTTGGCAATGAAATACATTTTTATTTTCAATTACATAATATAGGCTATTTATCAGACAGGTGCCTGTGCACTGTCAGTCTTCTGGGTTAAAATGTAATTACAGGTTGTTGTTGTTGTTGTTGCACTGTCTCAGATTTTGTTCAAACCTTGTCTATATCAAGAATGTGTCCCAAAACCAAGGCCTATAAAATATTTCTGTTCAAATCCTGTCTTCATATTTTCAGCCCTTGAAATTACTTCAGTTTTACAGCCTGAAAATCACATTATCTGGGAAGCAATATTTGGACATTAATATAATGAAAAGTATTATTCATAGACAGCCCAAACTTTGTAGGGTGGAAGACAAACATGTCAATATGATTGAACCAGTACAGGTTGGTACAGCATGCCCTAGATTTGGAAAAAAAAAGTGTGAAAAGACATTAAAGGTAGCATAAACTTTGAGCAAAATCTAAGAGGGTGCAGCAACTGTTTTCCTGGTTTTTGTCTGATTTGACACAGAATAACCCAGCTGCATGTCATTTGGCTCAAATCCTCCCAGTCAGTGCTCAGTTCTTACATTGACTCAGACAGGTTAGATAGCAAGCAAAGTCTACTTAGACAGTGATACATTTAAAAAATAAAACTTGTGTTTTGCTTAAATATCTGATCCTTCTGCTATTACGAAACGCAATTTTGGTTGTTTATAGCATTATCTCTTTTAATGTGATAAAAACACTAAATAATAATTTTGACTATGTATTGGTATGTAATTCACGTGATGTAAGGTGCTGGAAAAAGCTTTAAAATGGACCTTGAAAGTGCTTGAAAACCTTGACCTTGGAAAAGGTGTACGAACCTTGGCATTACTAACAGCCAATCCAGTCTGCTCAAAGCGATGGTCTTTTTCACAAATAGGTTGCACGTAAGGGGAAAAAAAGTATCTTCCACTTAAGGGGCCCTATCTTGCACCGTGTGCAGCACAGTGCAAAACCCGACGCAAATGTCAATTTCCCGTCCAGCGCCCGCGACTAGGATTAGCTTGTGTTTGACAGGGTGGGGGGCTGGGCAACATCACGATGGACGATGATATCATCCATCGGCACAACCCTAGCCCTGCTGTCTCAGTGATTTGTCAACTCCTCATTGTTGATAGGACATGTCCCCTCCTACTTTAAGCATGCTACTATCCAGCCCATATTAAATATAACCAACCTAGATACTGCCTTGCCCAATAACTACAGGCCCATATTTAAGCTTTTTGTCCGAAATTTTAGAGAAAGTTGTGGCAACCCAACTGACTGCTGTGTTGGAGAGACACAATTCTTATAAGTTTCGATCAGGGTTTTGGCTCTGGGGCCCTAGCTATTCTTGTTGTATATGCTGTCCTTGGAATAAATCATAAACAGATACAATATTGCTTACAAGTTATATGCAGATGATATTCAACTACATTTTTCATTTAAACCCAGTGAGGCCACCAGTTTGTCTAGGCTTATTGACTGTCTCAACGCTATGAGGGACTGGTTAGCAGTAAATTCATTACAGCTCAGTACTGATAAGACGGAGGTTCTGATTGTTGCTCCAGAAAAGATCGTCCCCACAATCATACAATGTATTAGGCCTCTTTCTGCACTGGCTACCTGTCAAATATGTAATTTCATTTAAGATTCTCACATTAACATGAGAGCATTGCATGGTCAGTCGGCTGACGTACTGGAACCTTATTTGACAGCGCACCCTCTAAGGTCCAATATTTCAAATTTGCTAACTGTTCCTCGCTCCCGGCTGTAGACCAGTGGTGACCGAGCCTTCCGAGTCAGTAGCACCAAGACTTTGTAACGCTCTACCTGCTCTAATATGATCTGCTGTCTCTGGTGACTCTTTTACAAATCAGTTAAATACCTAATTTTTTAAACAGGCGTTTGGTTGACCTGTCTGCACTTTAAGTTTTTTTTTTTTATGTATTACTTTGTGATTTTAATTTTGCACTGTGTTTTAATATGTATCATATTGTATGTTTTATGTAAAGCACTTTGTGATTTTTATCTGTGCAAAGCGTTATATAAATACATGTTACTTACTTTCCAAGGTCAAGGATAAACTTTCAATCTCAACATAAATATTTTTGATGAGGTTCGTTGAAATTGGTTTTAAATATTTGCTACCACATATGTACTTAGCGGGACATTTTACATTTGAAAATTAAACTTGTCAGTCCTCTCTGGTGCACACACTAGGTATTACAAGCTTTGGCATTTCTTTGCTGCAATATTCATCAGCTAAAATGGGTTTATAACATCAGCCATGCCGATGTATCGATTGGCCTCTAATATTGAATGACGAACATACATTTCCAATAAAGGAATTAACTGCGTTTGATGAGTGCACACTTGAACTTTTCATCTTGTTGCTACAAATCAATCACATACCTCTGAAGTGCTGCTCTGTGCTCACAAAACAGAATTAAGTCCACAGCTTTGTGATTAAGGACAAAATCTTTAAGCATAAGGATTTACTTTGGCATTTTGAGATTAGGATTTACCAAAAGCGTCATACATTGGCACCTGAAGAAACCGAAACTATTTCACAGAGCCAGTGGTGGCTAACTAAATAACATGTTTTTATGGGCTAAGGCGTGTAGGTCTATTAGTAAACCACTTGCTATGTTGAGGTTAGTTTTTGAGAGTGCCAGATTCCATTGGGTTGTTTTCTTTGGTGAGTGAGTGTGTATGTGTTTGTCTGACTGTCTGGACATCTCTGTTTGACGATAATTAGGTAATTGGTACATGTATGTAAACCCACAAATATGCCTACATCCTGTTGTCTTTGTTTGTATGCTTTTATGTGATTTGTTTCACATTCTCCAGGTCTGATTGTGCAAGATTTTAGTTTCTGGATCTATTAGTTGTGTTTTCAACCTGAGTAAGACAGCCTGTTCCAAGTAGTTATCCAAATTCAACTTCAGTTCATGTTTGAAATGCCGTGTTTTGGCAAGAAAGCCGTCCCTCAAGACCTGATACGGATCACCCAACTGAGGAGAACACAAAAGCATACAAATATAATCTATTTCAATTCAGGGTTGCCAAACACTAAATGCAGGTGTTTCCCAGCAACAGCATATTTGTATTGATATTTCAGTTTTCTTGGAGAAGTAGAAGTAAGTGCAACATCATTGTATGTTCCACATTTCTCTTGATTTACGGTGAGGTTTAGAGCTTTTGTAAAAATCCATGGCAACTGAAGCCGAGTCTGTACGTTCCCAAAATGCGTCCTCTTCAAATGGCCTCCCAGTTTGTGCTCCCCCCTGATGTTGTGAGGTCTAATACAACTTATCAACGAGTCTACCAATGAGGGTCAAGTCCAGAACAAACATTAATTTGAAACCGCTCCAATAATATGTACTACAAACACTGACTTCTCTTCAATTCCCTGCTCTATTAGAGGAAATCTCCACCTGCAGCTGGTGCCAAGACAAATAAACCCCTCAGGAGAAGAAAGAAGGGGAGGACAGAAAGAGGAACATGAGGAAGAATTGCAACTACAGCAACAACAGTCAACATAACAATGGAAAATGCTGCATCTGTCTCCACAGTGTGGTTGAACTACGTATGTCTGGACGTGATGGGATACATTTTTATGGATGCTTTAAGGCAGCGACAGTCCCCAAATCATTCCCTGCGTATAAGCACTTTCAACACGCCAGTCTGGAGTCAAGAAAAGCATTGCGTTTCACCACACTGTTGCCTTTGTTTATTTCAAAATCAAAGCTCGGCCTTAGAGATGATGCTGTGGTTGCTCTGCGCTTGGGTAGTGAGGTAATGATCTCATGAATGTCACAAATATTACTTAACTCGTGGGATTTCTTCCACTCTTTAAACGTAATTCTGTAAAAAATTCTGGATAATTTCCAACACAGCCACGATACAGTTTAGTGGCAGGGAAATTTCCAGCTGTCTAAAATATCAATGTTAGAAAGGCAGAGTTTCTTTACCATCAGCAGCCTCAATAGAAACTCACCTCCTACTTGCTGCTGCTCGGAGGCATCTCGGATAACATCCAAAACTGACGACCTGAAGAAGAAATACATACAACAGAAAATTAATCACACCACTAAATCACAGAATAACTTCAGGATATTGCAAATTGATGATGCTTAAGAATTTAATGGATGGATTTTTTTCCTTAAAAAACTAGGCAAAAATGATCTGTAGCTGGTGGAATCTGCTGTATTCGCCTACTCCTGCAGGAAAAGGAGCTAGTGATGTAAGTCCTAACAGTTTATTGAAACTGATACATGTGTAACAAATTAAGCGCACTGGTTTTTATCCTATTAAAAACATGAATGCAGCACAAAAACATCATGATGAAATTAGTCAGTAACCAAACCATGCACTCAGTGATATGTAACATATTGTGCAAACTATGTGATTGTACATCCAGTTGTAGAGCATTCAACATATCAAAAATAAAACAGATGAGGTCAGAAATCCAACAGTAAGACCTCCATAAAAAAGACAAGCAGATATACGTAACGCTGATACTTTATACCTTTCATATTTATATACAGGCATACTGAGAGAAACAAAACATACCATTTACATATTGAAAATGTCAAACACATGCCGTGAACATTTTAAAAATAAATATAATGAATATAAATAACCCAAGATACATGAGGCAGATTGCCAAGCCAGTCTGACCCCCGCCATCGTCCAGCTGGCACTCAGACCGTAACTGCAGTTGTTATTCTTCCTCCCACTCAATCAAACCAGCTTTCCTCGTTACCCAGAATGTCGTGTCCGATTGGAACACGGTCAGTGCCTAAAATGTTTCTCTCAGCGCTTCGTTCCGCCAGCACAACACTGGAGACCAGTGGGGGGATAATTGAATGAGTTTCTCATTTGCCAGCCAAGATAGCCTTTCCCTTTGGCATCACATTGTGGAATTAGGTTCTCTCTCTCTCCTGTGTCTCTCCTCCTCTCATTGTTCCTAGTTGAGTTTGATGAATGGTGTGACAGAAATCGTCAAGCTAACACACACAGCCGTCCAGCCTACCGTGTCTGGCAATTAACTGACACTGTCCGCACTCTCTTCTCCAACACTTTGGATGCCATTGCACTTCTCAGTCAAACTGGGCTCAGTTTAGGGCTGCTTAGAAGTCCACATTACACATGGAGACTTAAGTGAAGACTTTTAAATCATTAGGTAGTGGTGAGTAAGTCACTGGTTGCCATATTGGGAGCATTTTCCTGTAATGGCACTCTTGTTCTAGGAATAGTTTTCCATCCCTAAAATTTTGCCAACTATACCCCAGACAGGTTAACAATTATCCAAAAACATCTTCTGTGGTTTTGGTAACCTCCACTTTAAGCACAATGATTGATGAGCTATCCTCTCCTAAAATATTGTGCAGCTTTTAGTGTCTACTCCTTCTAAAGTGCAGATACAAACTTTCTCTGGGATGGGACACCATGTGGGGTGTTTGATGTGCAGATGGCAGCGCAGGAGATTTCTAAAGGTATGGACACACAGAGCCGACGGCCAAACGTCGGCAGAAAAGGCAGTTGGGCTGATCAAGTCTCCCCAAAAAAGTGCCTCGGAACACACCAAAGCGACGAGATGTAATACGTCTCCATAACAGCAGGCGGCGCTAATCTGTACTGTCGCCCAAAAGTGAAAACCGGCAGCTGATTGGACGAACGCGTCACATGGGTCTTGTTTCTCTGGAAATTCAAAGACAGACTGTCGTGGCGGCTTGTTCAGAATACGATCTCATATTGTACTAAAAGTTCTTTTTTTTCACAGTTCACCGAAATGTGTTTCTGAAAACATTTTAAGCGAGAAATAGGCCATGCAGTTGCTGAATCTGTCTTCATTTCAGATCAACAAAGGTCAGTTTAAAAGATTTTTGTCAGATTTTGAGAGACTCTAGTCACGCTCATTCCGCTCCCCGTTTCCAGGTTAGCACTCTACCAATCAGATGGGTCATTTGAGTCTGACTGCCAGCAGTGCTTGCCCGGACGATTATACATGTCAAACCGGCCAAAATGAAGGACGATGGCCCCTCGGACGGACGACGGCACGGAACACACCGAACAGACTCGAGTCACTGACCTCGCCAGACTGTCCAACGGCCAATTATCGGCTCTGTGTGTCCACACCTTAAGACTTATACATTGATGTTTGATATATCATAGCACATGCATCTAGTATAAATGCTCACACATCCCACACGTGCTACTTTACTGCAGATTATCTCCTAAAGCACACATTCACACAACCACAACAAACAATTCTTTATTTTTATTATTCTGACAAGTTATGATAGCTTCTTGTGATAGTGCAGTTGGGAGCATAGGCTGCTTTAACAAACATCTTACTTTTTAACACAAAGAACTACAGGTTTGATTTTTCAGCATTACCTCTGAGGGCAATACTTTTTGGCAACCAATCTAAAATTGTGGGTGTTAAATTCACCAGCATGAGAGCGTTTTGAAACTTGTGTTACCAAGTAACGACAACACATTTTCTAAAAAAAAAAGATGACCTGACATTTATGAGATGGACTGTTTGCTGTATGTGTGGCAAATTTCAAGTCTCTACAAGTTAATTTATGTACCACACTGTTATGAACTGTAACTGACAGGCTGAGTGGTAGAAAATCAATCTAAAAACTTTATTTAGGAACTTCAGCAAATTTTTTGTGTAAAGTTTACATGATTTGCACTACATAAACTAACATGTACTAAGCCACATGTATGGCCCTGAGCATCCTGGGTGGCCCTTATGGAAACCAATCTTCTTACCCTTACAGTGTCAGTCTCATGGCTATTCACTGAGCAAAACAAGAGCAGGGAAAGTTTTGTGAAATAAAGTTAGTGAAATAGAGACGATGTGGCATGAAGTGTGGAACAAATGGAATAAAAGCTTGAAGGCAAATGTTTAGAAATGAAACATGTTCAAGAAAAATCATATGCTTTATATGTGCTCTCAAGTCAAAACATTTCAGGATTGATTTGCTTTTAACCACAGTCAAAAGTTAAAACATTTTTGAATCAGAAGCCTCTTACTAGATAATGAAAAATGTGCTTTTCCTTTGAAACATGAAATACAGGAGGAACAAAAACAAGATGTTTGTGGGGGAAAAAGATTGTGGCATATCACTGACTCGCACAGGAAACAAATGATCTTCTGCAAGTGACCTAGTTTATCTCAAATATCCAAAGTATGTGTCCCTGAGATGTTGTCCAATAATACCAAAGTTGAGTCTAGTGTCTGAAATTGTGCATATGTGTGTTCATGTTGTTCTTTTGAGGTCCTGCAGAGTTGTTGTTGTTATTCTTACCACCCAAGCAAAGAGCAGATAGCCTGTCAAAACAAGCACTCTCACTTCCGACAGGGAGACAGCTTTCCGAACGGATGCAGTTGGGTTGCGTTTTTTTCATCTGCTTTGGAATGCTTGCAAATACAGTTTATGGAAGGTAGATGTCAAGGAAGTGAAAAACGTGTAATAATTACAGCAGAGCCTGGGATGGGAGAGACAATATTTAATAAACTTGACTACATTGAAAACATTGAAAATGCATATACAACCAAATGCTGATACAGAATGATTCATTGCTCAGTTAAATGCATATAAAATGAGCACCAAATGTTTATATGGACTGCCTAGTATTAGAGATTTTAGATTAGAGAGATAGGTATAACAAACGTATAGGACTCTAATTTTTTCAACCCAGGACACATAAACTGCAACACCTGCACAATCAAATACAATCCCCCCACTTGAAATTGGCTACTATCAGTGTGAAAGTTGTTGTATTCTGTTTTCTTTTTTATTGAGCCTGACATTCTGTATTCATTGTTAAGGATGACGTTTTTTGCTGTTGCATTGCATAATACTGTAAAGTGTTCTCGTTACTCTGTTTTCATATAAATTAGTAGATGCTGTGCACCACTCGATGGTGTTTTAAGCCCCCAACGTCTCCTTCCAAGCAGCACTGTGACCGTTGACTTCAAGGCACCTAACCCTAACCATAACCATAACCATTGCCTAATCCTAGTGCTTTAAGTGCTAGCAGCGCTGCCTGGAAGGAGATGTTGGGGGGCTTAAAACACCGATAAACCTGTGCACCTCAGCGAACCGTTAATTTCATTGATCTTTGATCAATACGTCCCTGTGAATAAAATACGAGATCATGTATTGCAGGTGCACAGTTCTTCTAGTGTGTTTAAATAGTGAATTAAACTTAAAAAAAGTATACATTTATACATTTTACTCATATCCTAATGTTGACTTTTTATGTCTTTCCATCCATTTTTTACTGCTTTGTTCAATGGTGTACCCGCTGTTGCAAATGGAGAAAGGTCTGTTCAGACTGTTCAGATCAAAGTCACAGGAGGGGCTGATGGGAGGCCAGCAGTGTGGTGGTGGGGGGGGGGGGGGGAATTTACCATTCAGAATAGCTGCCATGCATATATAAGCCTTTGATTAACAGCTGGGGTACCTTGGCACCACTGTTAGCCCCTCAAGGTGTGGAAAGGTTTCCAAGTCTCTTCTGCCAAATGCAATGAGGTGGCTGCTTTTGAAGTTCTAATCATACAAGCATCTGTTTGGAGATGGAGAGTCCGTCAAAATAAGGATCCAGATTCCAGCTTTTCATCAGTGGACTGATGGTTTTATTTATATGGTTTATTTATATCGTTGGTTCATCTTTAGATTGGAAAATAAGTATGAGAAAGGTATCACGGATATGGCTTGTTTTAATAGCCAGGTCAATTTTGTAAAAACAACCAGACAAAGGTTGAGTATTTGTACTTTGAATGTCAACCTTTAAAGTTTTTTCATCTCCCAAAAACATTCATAGTTGTTATTTTGTTAATGGAAATTAAACCTAACTACTGTAGATTAAAAAGGGGATTTGAAAGAATCTGAACCCGATAATAATATTCAATACTTGATTCTGATCAGCCCCAACCATAATGGCACTGTAACAAAACAGCGTGTTGGACTACTGTATATTGCTGTGTGTATAGTTAACTGTGTGAATATGATTCTACTGTATGAAACGAAACAGTCACCAGCTTTACATATAGACAATCATCTCCACCTCTCTCTCTCTCTCTCTCTTGCTTCTTGCCAAAGTTTGAGGCGTATTGGATCGGAGATAGATTCGCTGCTCTTACCACTAATCCGTCCAGGCCTGTTGGTCCCTGCGCTATCACCGCTGCTTTGACAGATATCAGCGGCTCCAAACCAGGCACAGTTAAACTCTCCCATTGCTGCCGGCTTATTATCTCTTCTTTGGACCTACACCGGCATTGAAACGGCTGCCAAGTGCGTAACTGAAGAAAATGCATGGGATGTACAGCATAGAGAGGCTTCTAGCTGACAGCTGTTCAAGGTGTTCTAAGATGCATGTACGGAATGAGATGAGTAGCTTAAAAAAAGAAGTAAAGTGACACTTTATTCATTTCTTTTCACTGCATATGACCCATGCTATTTATTTAGATAATCTCTTAACATCAGATCAGAGTGGAATGCATATCAGCGTCTTTCAAGTTAAGTTCAAGGGTTTTCAGGAATAATAATACTGCTGGTGCAAGTTATTTTTAGCGATGACATAGTTGGGACTAAAATCAAAATGCTCTCAGTCATTGTTTTATGCATATTTTTACTTGGTTTAAGGAAGATTAACATTTTAAGAATTTATGCGCGATAATAAGAGACTTGCCTTGCCATTATTTTTACAGCATGTTGGCTAAGTCTGACAAGTTAACCTTTTGAAGCTGAAATTCACTTTTTCCATCTCATTCTTTATCCCTTTGTTATTACAGGGTGCCGTAATGATCAGAGGAAATATGTTTTCCTAATCGAAAACAGGTGGAATTTTGATAATTCATTATCAACCAGTCAGAAGCTTCTTTTCTTCACTTATTGTACGCATGTACACACAAACAGAATGTGTTTAGCGTTCCTGTTGTCACCGTAAGCAGACTGTGTGATTGTCTGTATCACAGTTGTTTTGCTTTGTGTACTGTATGCCTCGAACAATAAGGTGCATGCAGAGAGTTACACTACATGGCAGCCCCTTCCCACACACTGGCTCCTGTGGTTGCCTTTATGTTAATACTCTGACCTAAAGTATGCAGAGGCGAATCGGGAGGGTGTTATTAGTGGGTATGCATGCGTATGCTCCGTTTGGTAGCATCTCCGCAGTCGCTAACACCAGCCACTGACTCATGGCTAAGGCAGAAACCGCTGTGGCCTAAGTGCACTTTAAGTTGACGCCTAATAAAAGACCTAAAAACACCCTGAAACACTCACATGTGCAATATTAACACAAAAAGGATACAGCTAGGCATACCAGCTAGTGTATACACATCCATTTATTCACTGTTATTCTGTTCTGGCATGAAAAGACCTGTTAACACATAGACACAAATATCACTGTGCTGACAGTTGGCAGGAGCCACAGAGGACCAGGGAGGGCTCCTTGCTCCTTAATGCGGCAGCCCGATGGTGTGCACTGACAGCTGGGAGCGGCCGTAGCAAACCTCCTGGGGCTGGGAACTGGAGCAGCAGGCAGCCTGGAGCTTTGAGGATCAGAGAAACCCTCTCTTCTATTCTTTCTCCACCCTCCTTTTACTCCCTCGCTTCACAGACTCTGTAATTATGCCGCTCCTGCCAGAGCTGCTTGAAGTTTAGCCAATTAGACAATAAAGACCAGAGCTTTCTCTCCTGCTCTGTTTCCCTCCCTGGTCACACCCTTACGTGTCTCCTCACGCTTTACCTCTCGTATTTTACAGTCTGTCTTGTTTGGACTCAGAATACTGAAAAATCATCCACCTCCTCCTACGCACATGCTTTGTTTCCCTCTCATTCTCCAATTCTTTATGATATACTCCTGACCTTTTTAGCTTGCAGTAAGTAAGCAGATATCTGTTCTTCTGACGTCATCTTGGCTCCTTCTGCTTCTTCAATCACTTTTATTTTCTCTGTACCTTGTTGCTCCAGCTTCTTTTTCTCTTCATCCTTTATTCACCAGGTTTTATCCACATAACCTCTTAACCTCATTTGGAACACCCTTACTGTACAACACACCTAGACATTGTCAGCTTGGCCTCCACAGCAAAGCTAGCAGACAGTCCTGTTGTTGTTTTACACTTTAATGTTCTGTCTAATTTTATGTGGTGGATTGTAAACAGTGGCTAAAGTTAGTTTGGTAACTGTAGCCGGTGTCTGGGGCGGACACAGCAGCCCAGTCTGCGTTGCCCAGTGTTCTCTGGTGGTTTTAGACCACTGGCAAGCAGCTGCATAGTCTGTATGAGAAATAATTACAATTGTAGAGCTTTCTCCTTCTTTTCTGTCCCTCCTCCCCATCGTGCCCTCGTTGCCTGTGTCTTGCTGATGTAGGGTTTTGAGGAACCCTAGAATTGAGGGCTGTTTTTAGTGGTTGTGTGTGACGTTCTTCGTTATTCAGTTTAGTCATGTCACTAAAGCTGGAGCTATGTTGGTAGCGTGCTGGCAGGCAGGATGTGTGTATTTGAATGGTCAACCGTGGCAAAACAGCAAGAGCATGACTACACTAACTAGGACACAATTTTGTTTTTGCTTGTCAACTTAATATTTCTGGTTCTTTGAAAGTGCAACGTCTACATTCCTCTTAAAGTTTAACCAACATGAGGCAAACGTGGTATGAAACAGATTGTATTTATTATTAATAAATCCTTCACTTAATGACTTTGTTTTCTTCTCTAACAGCAAATTCTCCGTCACTCCCGTGCTAACGCCACCAAGGTCATTTTCCTGATTACTGATGGCTACTCCAACGGCGGGGACCCTCGGCCGGTGGCGGCAGCTCTGAGGGAACGTAGTGTTGAGATCTTCACCTTGGGCATCTGGCAGGGTAACATCAAGGAGCTTCATGACATGGCCTCGCACCCAAAGGACCAGCACTGCTACCTAGTGCACAACTTTGCCGAGTTTGAGGCCCTGGCTCGTCGTGCACTGCATGAAGGTATGAAAAACAGATGAGGATAACTTAAGATACATGTTGGGCTATTTCTTTCTTATAGTAGAGCTTTTTTAAAGATATCTTAAAGGTCCCATATTGTAAAAAGTGAGATTTTCACGTTTTTTTTATTATAAAGCAGGTTGAGATGCCATATAAATACTGTGAAAGTATCAAAACGCTCAATGCACAGGAAAAAGGAAACAGTCCGTATTCATAAAGAGACAAGCTCTAAAATGGAGCGTTCCTGACAGAGGGTGAACACAGGTACATTCAGACAGACACCATGAGAAAAATTATGTGATTTTTGGACATTAAAGCATGTAAACATGTTTTAGTAGAAGCCTAGTCTCGCTGTGCCAGACCTTTCGCCACCACAGCACTGCAGAGGAGGGTCTGGCTAGTCCACACAGCCAGTCCTTCCAGAAAAATGCAGAGTTTTTTGTGATTGTTGTGGGCAAAAATCCTTGATTATGCGGCACATTTTCTTAAAAAATGCAATGGAATATGCGGGATATTTATACAATTTTATGCTATGAAATTGCAGGAACTTGCAAAAACTGCGGTTTCATCATGGCTTCATCGTTTACGTCACTTCATAACGTCACTTCATAACGTCACTTCATAACGTTCCCATGGCAACAGGGGAAAATGGCTGCTCTTGTGTGAAGTAAACGCAACATTTTTCAACTTTCTAAGATATATGTGTTACTTTTTTGCAACGAAAATGCGGGGATTATGAAATCATGCATCCCTGCGTATTTTGCGCGGAAATTGGCAATTTATGCGGCGAAAGTGCAGCGTATTTGAAAAAATGCGGCCCCCGTATAAATATGCGCACTTTGGCTGATTATGCATTGAATTTTGCGATCGCATAATCACGTTTTCTGGAGGGACTGCACAGCATTCCGGGATGGGAGACAAACATGCTCTGGTTTATAGGTATTCCTTTAAACCAATCACAATCGTCATGGGCGGTGCTAGGCACTGGGAAAAGCTGCGGTGCCGCTGTAAAATAGCCTCGGGAAGGAACTTGTTTTGGTGGAACATGTGTACATTAAAAAGTTGTTAGTTGTCGTGCAACAGAAAACTCAGATTGGACAGATAGTCTAGCTAGCTGTCTGGATTTACCCTGCAGAGATCTGAGAAAAGGTTAATCATAGTCCTCATAAATCAACCGGAGTTTAAAATGCCAACAAAAAGGAAGCCCAAGGCAACAGATATCTGGCCTAATACAAATACAAATATGAACCTGAAAATGAGCATAATATGGGACCTTTAAAAGATTAAAAGAAACATCTGCAATCTCATTTCACAGCCTTAAAGAGTTTCCCACCCATTTTTGCTGAGTTACATCAAACACTGTGTTTTGGTAAATTGAAGTTGAAGCTACCGCAGAGCTCTTTGTGTCTTTAAAGCCTCAGTGCTCCCATTATCACCATTTGACCTTTAGCAATATTTCTTAAGTTAAGGATTTGACCCTAAAGTTTACTTAAAAGGAAGCAGATCATATTTCAAATGGAACCTGACAGCGTACATTTCACATGATCTCTTATGTACTGCCAACAGCCTTCAAGGCTTCACTTCCATACAGATTGAACAGAGTGAGGCCCTTTTCCCACACTTGAGGGGGACTTCCCACACTTTGGTGAAAAGAGGGTTTCAGTTATGGCTTTAAAACTTTAAATAACACCATAAATATCACAGCTGAGTACAGCTCTGAGTGTGTAGAAAGCTATAAATCCTACACATGCACTTGCAGACTGTATATGTGCACTCTCACACACAGCTTCTGAAATCCCAGACAGTAGGTGCAGTAGTAAAGATCAGTGAGACAGCGCAAGGATAAGGCCGTGAGAATGAAAGCCAACACACACCGCGCTATCAGCTCAGCCTCCGGTCCGTCTGTCTTGAAGTCTGCCCAATGCCTCTGCTGACAGCAGCCTCAAAGCACACACTCAGGTTTTCTAATGTGGAGCCACATGTTGAGCCACTCTCGCTGGCCATGGATCAAATCACAGAAATTACACCAGAGACCGCTCTGTCTTCCCCCTCTCTCAATAAGAGGGAAATAAAGAGGCGCCAATTGACTTCTCAAAATTAAATTTAAGTTTCCTTGTAGCCCAGCATCAAAGCCAGTTTTGGCGTCAGTCTCAACTCCTTCTTTTGCAAAATTATTTATGGGCTTTTGTTGGCGACTACTTAATTTCTATACTGGAAAAAAAGGATATGGTGTTTGCTTTTAGTCAGTAATACATGTGTGGCCTGCAGGCACTGTAGATTTTTTATTTATGCATTTCTGTGGTGAAGGTGTTCACTCTTATTTCTTGAGGAAAGGATGCCAGAAGTCTGGAAAGCCTGTGTTTAAATCAGTCTGTTGCCAGTCTTAATGGCATACTGTACATAGGCTACCAATATACTGTAATAATACATAGTTTAGATGCCCTTTAAGGCTTTCCCTCATTCATGCACCTTGCAAGTAGGTGACCCCTTACTGTAACAACTGACTACTTAAGTGAAATTGTCTGATTTCCAGGTAGTGAAATCTGATCCTACTGCACCCTGTGCTTCTCTGTGTCTGTTTCCCACCCTCAGACCTCCCCACGGGCAGCTACATCCAGGAAGATCTGTCGCGCTGCTCCTCTCTGTGTGAAGCAGGCAGGGATTGCTGCGACCTGATGGCCAGCTGTAAATGCGGCACGCACACTGGACAGTACGACTGCATCTGTGAGAAGGGATACTACGGCAAGGGTCTTCAGCACGAGTGCACAGGTAGGACAGATGTATGCCAGAATCTTGTCGCATCTCACCTGACTCGCCTCTATCTCAGCTGTGTCAGCAAACTCTCACAGTAACTTGTTTCCTCACTTTTCTTAAAGGTTCCTTTTCTGTTAATGTATCTCTTATTAGTAGAGAGCAGTGATGTAATGGTTTTTAATTACCTGGAAGGCCTCATGAGTTTGCTAGCATTTGAGGAGAGGTTTTATCTGTAAATCGCTCGTACAATATTACCAGTTATTCTGTGCCAAACACTGATACCTAATAGGACCTGGACAAGTTTACCTTTAGACATGTCAGGTGGAACAAGAAAGACGTAGATCAGCCCAAAATGTCTGTAACCTATGCAGGTAGTGTGTATTTTTAATGTGTGTATGTTTAGAGAGGCATATGGGTAAATATGTGTTTTACTGTGTGTAAAATGACACATAGGATCTTGAAATGATAATTATCATTCACAACTTTGTGTGGAAGCATCAAAGTGAGTTGCTACCCCTGTCCTCATCAGCAGTAAAAGTCAGAAAACTCCTTTTGACGGTCTAACTTAAATGAAAAAGTGTTTTGCTTGAGCAGTGGCCCTCAGCCCCTGCAAAGCTATAACTGTGTTTAAATAAGCAGAAAACCAACCCAGTAAAAGGTTTGTTTCTTACCACTTTTCACAACCTGACTGACTTTGTTTTTGCTCAGAGTTTGCAGCACTAAAACGAAAAAGAAGTGGAGGACTGAGACTGTGATGTCTTGGTGTGTTTTCTCTCTCCTCCACCTTCAATTTCCTCTTCATCTTATACATCTATTTTTTGTTCTTTACTTGCACCGTAAATCTTTCTGACATTTTAAAACTAACTGCCTTTTTTTCTGTGGCTCTTATTGCTTTGCCTCCCACTTCTGTTTCATACATATCTATTTAAAGAACTAAATCATCTGTTTCATCTGTTGCCAGAGTGCTCTGGGTTTACCCTGTTGTTCCTTACTACTGGTTATTTATAATGTTGTGGCTTCTAGGATTATTTTGTGGTTGCACACAAACGTCACAGATAAGATCTTCAGCCAAAGTCGCACTGTGTGTGTGTGTGTGTGTGTGTGTGTGTGTGTGTGTGTTTGTGAGACCATAAACAGTAAATCTTAGATGCAAACGCAGGCATGTTCATGCATATATTAATGTGGTGTAAACACATATGGAATCATTCCCTGGGTCCCGAAAAAAATTGTAGTAATGCAAAATGTACAGATGACAATTAAAAATTATAGAAGTTTTTGTCAAGAACAATTTAAATATATGACATGTAGGAGGGCTTTCTTTTTTCTTTATCTTTTAATTTCTCTTCAACACAAACATTTAGCTTTTCTACCATCTTCCTCAGAGTCTCCCCTTAACCTCTTTTAAAGCAGCTACACACCGGACAGTCTGGCGAGGTCAGTGACTTGAGTCTGTTCGGTGTCTTCCGTGCCGTCGTCCGTTGGAGGAGCTGTCGGCCTTCATTTTTGCCGACCTGACATGCTCAGTCGGAGACAGGGCAGTCGGGACTCACCTGCAAATGGCAAGCGGATGAGCGTGACTAAGCCTCTCAAAATCTGACAAAAGATCTTTGTCGATCTGAAATGAAGATAGATTCAGCAACTGCATGGCCTATTTCTCGTTAAAATGTTTTCAGAAACACGTTTCGGTGAACTATTTTAGTACAATATGAGATCGTAATCTGAATGAGTCGCCAGTAATGGCCATTCGAAAAATCCAAAATCCGGAAGCAGCAGCCAGATCCATGTGATGCGTTCGTCCGATCAGTTGCCGGTTTTAATTTTTTGGGCGACAATACAGATTAGCGCCGCCTGCTGTTATGGAGACGTGTTACGTCTTGTCGCTTTGGTGTGTTCCGAGGCACTTTTTTGACCAACTCGGGGAGACTGATCAGTCCAACTGCCTTTTCTGCCAACGGTCGGCCGTCTGGTTGGTGTGTAACTGCCTTTAGAGTCTAAAAATATGTTATTTTCACATGATTTAATGAACTCCATTATGTGTTTAACTCCACGAAACATCGATTAAAATTCAGGGACATTTCTTGTTTTCTCTCCATCAGTTGGTTGGGTTGACTACTATAAAATAATGGATCAAATAATAGAAATAATCTAAAATAAATTAGATAATAAGGTGAGAAGAGATTCATCTTTAATGATCGACAGACACAAATGTCTTTGCTGAGTGGAAGTGGGGAGGCAGTGGCTCTTCTTTATGAGGGGAAAGCCTCACATTCAGCCTCTAATTCTATTGAAAGCTCCCACTGCGGAATTGATAAACTTTGCAATGCATTCATTTTGTTTTGTTTGAGTGCGTTGCTTAAAATCAATTAAACGCTGCAGACAGTCAAATTAAAATGCTTGCCAGCAGCCTGTGTAATGATACATTCATTTGTTTTCTAAATGTCCATTCTCTGGTTTGTTAAATCTCCCAGTTACACAGCATAATGTTGCAATTTCATGCAGGTGGTCCCAGTCATTTAAGTGTAAGGTTAAGGGTTGATACATTGTTTTTACTGAATATATAATCACGAAAGTCACAGAGAAACATAGCAGTCTGTGTGATTGTTGGAGAGCAGAACGACTTGCAGATGCACTGGCTGGTGTGTGTGTGTGTGTGTTTGAGTAACTGCTGTGTTAAACCTCAGTGCTCACCCTTCGGGCAGGGGAGGCAGGTGGAAGGGAAAAAGGGACTAAGACGAAAATCAGTGCAGAGTGCGCTTCGTAGAGGAAACAGTCACAGAAATCTGGACAGCAATCTGCTCTAATAATAGGAAACAATGGGCCATAATCCTGGTTGTATTTGCCCTCTAGGTCTTCCTCTCTGTACCCACATGTTTTTAATCTAGAATAAGATAACAGGCAGAGAAGGAGGGCAAAAGGCCATTTGAGCGACAGACAACTTTAAGTAATACTGATCAGAGTTTAAGAGTCGCACAGAGAAAAGAAGTGAGAGCAAAGTGCGAGCTAAAGGAAAGGGCATCGGGGTCATCATGCCAAAAAGCACTCCTCCCTAATTCTCATCAGATGTTGTCGAGACTGGAGCCCCCACTCTGCTTATTAATCTGTTTTAATGGTTTAATTAATAGCAGAGAGCAGACTGCAGAGTTGGCTCAGCTGGCTCGAGGAAGGAAGGACACAGCGAGGCGCTGCAACCGCAACTGAGGACGGCTTCCTCCGTCTGTCTCTCACTCACTCACTCATATAACAATGTCTCATGGGAGAGGAGTTAGCTCTTTTGTGGTGGACACTTGATTGTCTATGAGTCGTCATCCTCATGCTATAGAGCTGACACGTACCCGCAGTATGCTGGAATATGTGTCATTGAAGTTGCTGTTGTGGATAAGTTGGCAGTCTAAGGCACTGTTAGCCTTGTTAGCTCAGTTTTGGTTTTGTTAAGTGGTGCGAAATACCCTCATATATGTTATTGAACACTACATTTATTGAAGGCTTTATTCTCTAATAACTTATGAGGCTCTTTTGAAGTAGTAGTGGCTCCAAAACCAATTAGATTTGTGGTGAGAGCAGTACGTAACCATGAAACATACAAGTAAACTCGACAAACTCTCTCTTTAATATTCTGTTGCTTTAACCTCAATGGGCTTGGCTGAAATGAAGGTGTTTGGTGAATTATGGGTACACCGTCTGTGTCAGCAATGCCAGGGCTCTTGAGTGACAGACAGACGCAGCCATACACTGCCAGAGTTAGAAGTTGCTGTGGCTTGCATAAGCTTGATGGTCGGTGTGTGGCTTAAGGTGGTCTTGTTGTCTAGACTAAAAGTTTAGGGAGGTTTTATTCTTTTTGGACTTTGTTTTACATTTAGCAGTCTTTGATACATCTGAAAATAATATGGCTGAACCGTAGGCCTGTCAGTTGATTATTATTATCATTGGCTGAAGGGCTCTGTTGGAAACACTATCCAAATCCCTACAGTGCACAGCAGTGTTGTTTATGAATCTGTCGACAGCCAAGTGAAACAGCCTCTTCCACAAAACACGACTGGAATCCCAGCAGATAGAAACGGATGATGAACCCGTTTCCTGCACAGTTTGGTTTACTCTGACAGGCCATACAAGACATCTTTTCAAATTCCAATCCCAAGCTCACAATATCTGCATCACGGAGGATCGCCATAGGAATGGGGAAGTAGGTAAATGGAGTGAGAGAAGTGGGGGTGCATGAGGGCAACATATTTCCCTCCTGTCACACATTCTGGCTTATCAGCCTCTTCTGTAGCCTGAGTGAATGACAGGAGGTCTGGACTGTGTTAATGTGGTGTCAGCACAGGCTTTGTTCTAGACGGCTCTGCTGGGGATGAATGGGGGAGAGAGAGCAGAAGAAAGCATTAAAGGAATAAATGAAAAAAAAATAAAGAGAAAGCATGGCAGGTGAGACAACCTGCCGTGCCATTACGAAAATATTTGCAGTCTGATTTAGAGATATAAAATACTATCTCTCTGATGTCCAAATTATTTGTATATCGCTGGTCTTTTGTGTGTGTGTGTGTGTGTGTGTATGTGTGTGTGTGTTTCGTACTGTATTTTATCTTTCTCGATGTTTACCCTTTTGGTTGGCTGCTAAAATCAGCAAGAATTACTTCATACATTAAAACGAAGGAGCTTCACACACTCCTTGGTATAGCAGTTTCATTTTAATTAATTGGGTCTCTCCAGTGTATAGACCAAATTACTTTACAGTTTATTTGATGCTATATTGAGAAATGTAATATACTATATGTTATTATCATCTAGGATACAGCTGTTTATTCAGGTTAATAGTTGCCAATATAAAAATGCTAATTTTGCCCTTAAATCATTCTGTGGCTACTCTTTAAAATGTTAAGCAATATTTTGTTTGACAAAAAAATCTTAATTAAAGTCCACTTACTAGCTTTTTCCAGAACCTTCAACTGCATTGTATCGCTGGTGGCTATGGTCGCTGTCTGCTTATCTGTTATGAACCTTGTGTGCCGCATTGCATGTGGGATATTTATACTGACGTAGTGTCCAGTGTTTGCATACTTTAATATTTTACTGGAAATAGTATGCAATTCACGTACTATTTGTTTCATACCAAGGTTTCAGACATGCTAAAAAAATCTCATACTGTTTCAGTATGGAATTTCAGACGCAATCATTCAGTATGGTATCATGATAATTGAGCCATTTCTATGACAACTGACTGAGCAAACTCAAAACACTGAAAGCTCCAGAAAAAGCTAGTAAGTGGACATTTTGTGTGTGTAAGTTAGTACTATCTCCAAGTTCAAGAATTTTATTTTCATTATTTTGTCCATCACTGTTCATTTTCTCTGTATGCCAGTAATAGTTAAGACCCTACTTTACTTACATTTAAGTCTGAGTAGATTCTGTTCCACTGAAATATTAACAATATTTTGTTTATTGATGTCTGTCTTTGACTTACCCAAGATATGAGCTGTTGACTGGAATGATGTGTGTGTAGCAAAACACACGCTCCTCAGAGTTGATACTAGAAGAATTTCTTAATGTTTACAATATTTAGTCGATTAAAGCATCTTGATCCCAAGAGGAGACGCGTGGCAGCAGTGAGCTTTAACTCGACCCTGAAAATATAACACATCCGTCTCTGTGCGGATGTACTCTCTGTTTCCTTGTGTCTGTTGCAAGGAGGCGGCATTCACTGCTTCTGCACTGTAAATATTTGTGGTCTCGATGTGACTGACCGAGAGATCCCGGGAGAGGAAGCCTCGAGATGGACATAAATTGAACAGAAGAATTAAAATGACAACGAGAGGTGGAATTTGTTACAGTAAATGTTAAGGAGGACTATGAAAAGTGTTGAAATGGGAGGAATGTTGCAATCATTATTTATTTTCTTCTCTCCTTTCACTCTCTGGCCTCACCCTCCACCCCTTTGCAGAGGTCTCCAGTGATAATGTTTTATCACTATCTTATACACTGTCACTGACACTCGCTTACACACAAGTATACACTATGCAGATATCAACACATTTGTGGCGTGCTTCACATGCACACACCTCTGACCCATTCAAATATACCACATTCAAGGATCTGACACATAATAGATGCCTGGTAATGGTGCAGAGCCAGGCCTGTTTATATCACCTGAGAGAGTACAGACACTACATACTGTATACTGTAGTTCTGAAAGATGACAACATTGAGCTTTTAAATCATTGGTACATTTACGTTCACTAAATCAAAATGCTTTCTGTTGCACACTTGCTTTAGATTTGAGTCATTCAATATGTGCTCCTTTCTGGCTGCAAAGACTAAAACCTGTGTATGTTGTTGGAAACAATCATTATGCATGGTTTGTCCAGTCTGTACGCTCCAGCTAGTCTTCAGGTTCTGTTCCCAAGTTGATAAATACATGCTCACTAGGCTTTTTAAATTTTTTACTTTTTTCTAATTTAGTAGTAAAAATAATTAACAATAGTACATCAGAATATGTATTTCATGAAAAGAGTTCATTAAAGGGCTTGCATAAAGAGCAATGTGGCAAGACGGTATTACAAAGCTAAAGTTTTTATTGGGGGTGTATTGAAAATTGTAAACTTTAGCCTGTTGGTCTTTAATTTACCAATGTAATAATGGTTTTGCTATTCATACCAGTTTTGATGCTCAAAATGTTTTTCCTGATGGTGCTGCAGGATGAGAGGCCAAAGGAGTCACTAAAAGGATTTATTATGCTCAGCTGGCAAACTGTCCATTTCATTTTGATATGTTGTGAAAGCATTGTGGCCTGATGATGGCACTGGAGGAGGCTCAGGAGGTCAAAAACATTAAGATTCAACATCTGGGGACTATGAATATTTACAGCAGATGTCATGGACTCCAGCCAGTAGTTTTCAAGATACCTTGTCATTTACCAAAATGTCATTAGCACCACTGCCAGCAGATGGATGAAAGGAGCCTAATACTTGACACTGGCCTTCTGTTTGCTCAGTCATTGTAATTTGCACTTCAATGTTTTCAAAAGTAAATATATTTCTACCAGAGGAGGCACATTTGGCCAACTCATCCAACATGTTACATAAACATGCGTATAAAGACTCTCTATTTCCTCCAACTGCACAAATCCTAATCCCCACAGCATCAATAACCACAGCAGACTGTCTGCTTCTGTACTTGTCTGTACTGTGTCTGTCCAAGTCCTTGTTTCTTAATGTTTTTGTGGTAAAAATAAAAGCTTCAGTTGCTCAACATGAATTCTGGCCCAGTTTTAGTTTAGTTTTGAGCAGGGGGCAAATGCTTGGGACTTCCTGAGGACAAATGGAGGAGGGTGTTTGGGGGTCAAGTACCACAACCACCCCGACTCCCCCAACCCCCATTAATTGCTTAAACTGATTGGATGGATGCTTGTGTTTTTCTTTGGTGAGCAGAGAGTGGAAAGAGAGAGAAAGAGAGGGAGGGTGATTCCTTACCCCGGAGTCATGCATCTTTTGTGGTGGAAGGATAGAGAGCTTTCAGTGACTGGGCAAAGATCAGACTGGCTCAGTGCCAGACAGAGAGAGACAGAGTGTGTGTGGGGGGGATATCACCACTAATAAGATCAGTAATTAAGATTATTTATATTGGACATAACTGCAAAGTGATTTACAACCCGTAATGTATAATGTTATATTCTAATATGATGTTATGTAAATAAAAGACAAATAAAACATCAACATGTGACTACAGAGGAATGAAATGGGCAAATAAGTTGGGTTCAACTATTTATTTTTTATTTTTATTTTGGGCATTTCCACCTTCAATAGACAGGACAGCTCAGATATGAAAGGGGAGAGAGAAGGGGAATGCATGCAGGAAACCGTCACAGGTTGGACTTGAACCCTGGACCCTCTGCATTGAGGAATAAGCCTCTGTATATGTGCTCTACCAACTGAGCTAACTGGCCACGGGTTCAACTATTTCTAAAAGAAATACTGTATATCCTTTATAAACCTACCTGTGAAAGCTAAACACCTGCAGCTCCTCAGGCTTGTGGCACTGTAATGCAAAGGAACAAACTCTCCCAGACTCATTCATGACAGAAATGTCAATGTTGAATAACGGATAATTTTTTAACAGTCAGGGATTTTTGCTGACATTTCTGGTGTGCTCACTTTACTTTTCACCTCAAAATAAAGTGGTAGATAATCAGGTTAAACTGCTTGAATGTTCACAACCTAACTGATCACCCGAACACACGTCTCTTAGTTTGGCTCAACTGTTGTACATTGCTGGGATAAAACTTAACACTGGATGTTCCTCCCTTCTCACTATCTCCGCTATTGGGCTTAGCGCTTCCCTGGATGTTTGTGATTGGTTTAGAGAAATTTCTCCCTATCCCAGAATAAATATACGGTGTATATCTATACGGTCTGACAATGCAAGACTAAGTGTTTCTTGTCCCGTCGAACATGATGTCGTGTTTCCTCAGCTATTACTTTGTGATTACAATGTTATTATAATGGATATAAATGTTGGCCGAAGCTATGAAAATAAATCCCAATCTATGATAAACCCAAGTAATCCTTTAACAAGTAATAGATAAAATTGGGGAGAAATAAAGCAACATGAGGTTCAACAATTTAAGATAATTTGGCAGCTCACCAGAAATACGTAGAAAGGAGTTTTTCTGCTGTTTTTTAAAGAGCCCAGAGTCTGAGCTGCCGTTAGGTGTTGTCAGACAGTCTTTCATGTCATTTGGTGTTTGAAGTTTTTGCTTTATAGCAGATTGTATACATTAGTCTTAAAGTACAGGCAGTGTTGAAATCCATATTTGTCTCTCCCTCAACGCCATTCCACTCCCCCTCCCCTCATTAAACGACACATATAGGTCTGTAAAAAGCCTTAATTGATGACTACTGCTGCCGTGTTTGTAGGTCAGTGATGCTGTAAAGCAGACACGATTTGTGTAAACTGGGCCTAATAGGACCATCCTCTGCAGGAGATGAAAAACAAGGAACCGTGAAACAGCCAGTGGTGCGAAGCAGAACCTCACAGTGTCATTAACTCTTTTCCGTCTTTCTTTTAATCACTCCATCAATTTCTTTTTTAATTTCCTCCTGCCTTCCACTGCTAGGTCTCATCCCTGCTCCTTCCTTTCACAGCTTCCCCCTCTTCTCTCCGTCTTTCCGTGCATCTCTCCAGATACCAGACGTAAATTAGCTATTTACATAGCGGGATTAATAAGAGCAGAAACACCTTTTGTTAAATCTGCTGTGATCGGATTCCTGGCTAGAGGACTTGCCAGCAGCACGGTGGAGACACAAACAGACTCTCAGCACAGATGTACAGATGTACTGATGTACAGATGTTTATTTATGTCATCTCTATGTACTGTAATTATTTGCTCATAATGAATTAATTATTGAATGTCTTCATGAACTCTAGGGCTGTCCTCGACTAAAGAAATTCTTAGTTGACTAACACTTATATGATTTTGTTGATTAATCGATTAGTTGATGTAATCGACAGAGCTGTGCTCTTTGAGAGGTGATTAAGACTAGAAAAGCACAATATAAATGTAGTTAATTAACCATCTGTAAAACTGACTTTCTCCACAATTAATCCTGCAAAAGCACCACTTTAAAACTTGTGTTTACCAGAAATGTGCTCATAAGTTTCTTGGAAATGAGTAATTAAGCATGAATAAGCATAAAAAATGACTCATCAACTAAAGAAATCTTAGTCGACTAAGACCAAAACGACCGATTAGTCAACTAATCGACTAAGTGGTAGCAGCCCTAATGAACTCAAAAACAAAAGATATTGGATTTATAAGTAATATGGTTTGTTTGTTTGTTTGTCAGTCTATCAATTTATCAGTCATTAATTTAAAAAAAAAAATTTTATAATCTTTTTATAGATCAATTTAACGGTAAACATTCTCTGATCTGTTTTCTAAAACAAATGACTGTGAGCAATTTTCATTTATATTTGTGAAACTACGATATAGTTTGTTTAAACTATTATTTTAGTTTATTAACAATACTCACATTAGTCTTTATGAAACGCATTATAAATAAAAAACAAATATTATAACAATAATGGGGTGCCTGGGTTGGTCTATAGAGGTTTACTCCTCGACGCAGCGGCCGTGGGTTCGACTCCGACCTGCGGCCCTTTGCTGCATGTCATTCCCCCTCTCTCTCCCCTTTCATGTCTTCAGCTGTCCTATAAAAACAAAGGCCTAAAATGGCCAAAAAATAATCTTTAAAATATATATATATACATAACGATAATGAACCCCTATTAACTCACACTGTAGCCAAGAATAATATTTTTTTCTTTTTAAAGGTTTTTTCAATCGTGGTCATGTGTGCCACCAACATCACCCAGTGCTGACAAAGTACACATTGTTTGGAGGCAAAAAAAGTCTCTGCCATGACTTTTTGCACTTAAAATATTTTTTGTGATTCCATTTCTCTCTCACACATAATTTAAACTGAAAAATGTGCCCATGGGAATTTAAGGTGGAATGACATTCTCCTTGAGCATCTTAAGTGCTTTTCTCCAGTGTTTTTTTCAAGGCCTTTGCCCTTCTTCATATCCAACATGTTTGTCCCTTTCTGTGACCCCTATCCATCTCTGGATATTTTCACCGACCCTCTTCAGTGCTCTTTCAGCTCCCTCCTACTTCCTTTCACTTTCTGATCTTTCAGTTGTGTGTGTGTGTGTGTGTGTGTGTGTGTGTGTGTGTGTGTGTGTGTGTGTGTGTGTGTGTGTGTGTGTGTGTGTGTGTGTGTGTGAGCTGTTGACTGAAATCTCTCCAGTTGGTGGGAGGTGATGAAGAGGGACACACGCTACGTCAAGGGTCACAGGCTAAGGATGGAGGAAGTCAGTAGCTGCCAGCTTTCTGAAAGAGAAGCATTCTCTCCCTCTCTAAACCACAAATCTGCTCCTGTTCTGACACAACGGCTTCTGTGATTTAGTGTTTGGGTGTGGAGAGTTGGCAATTGTTTTCAGTCTGTTTGTGACTCTCATTTGGATTAGCATCTGCTTTATGTGCAGACAACACATACACAAATAGGGGTGTCACGATTTCAACTTTCAAAATTAGAAGCAGGATCAGCAATTCCCCCAGTATTTTTTCTCTACTCTACCACGCCTACTTGCGCACGTCAAAAGAAAAAAACAACGGCAGACACAGTGTAGCTTACCAGCTGGGAGCATGCAAGACACAGGGTAACGTTAGCTTACCGGTAGCCTACAGCTGCTCTCCGGTAGCCTACAGCCATGACCACTGCCAGAGTCGGAGATCACAGAGAAACAACAACAAATCCTCCTGCTTCCCTTAAGTCACCAATGTGGCAACATTTTGCTTTTCCTGTGAGTGAGTTATGTAAACAAACAACCAAGGTAAAGCACGTGGGCTCCGATGGGACTCCATGGTGCCTTCAGGTCGTTAAACTAATGGTGTATTCAATTGTGCCACTAAGAAAACCTCTGAGAAACTGTGAGAACTGTTTTTGCAAAGTACCCTTCTGCTATCTAGTGGCTCTTATTGTGGCATTGCCGTCCCTGTTGAAATAAAAAAAGTTTAAATTAAATCGAATCGTGCCCTTAAAATCGAAAGTCAAATCGAATCTTGGATTTGGAGAATCGTGATACCCCTATACGCAAATATATTGATACACAAAGAAACACATAAAGACACAAGCACGCACTGGATGTGCCTGAGTCCTGCAACTGAATCTGTTTAGCAAAAAAATATCCCTGAGCTCACAATTCCACATGGAAGCACCAACTGTGAGGCTACTGTGGGAATGGCAGAGTGTGTGAGTGTCATGTAGGTGTATGAGCATGTGTGTGCATGTGGTGGTGTGTTTTTTGCACATGCATGTACTGTATGTGTGCATGCATGTCCGATAACCCACCCATCATCCTTGGAATTTGGTTAGTGTTATGCTACATGGTCCTGAGTATACTGAGATCATACCTCAGTCTTTTATCACAAGATTTCACAGCACACTAACATCTGTAATCATGCACACCAGACTGGGGACCAAACTGTGTTTGTACAGTTGTTTAGCGGTTTGCCTCGCTCTCTCTTTGAATCCCAGTGTTCCTGGAGTCTCTAATAAGCGAGCAGGACAGTCTCCCTGTCCTTGGGAATCCGCAAGAGGTATCTAGCAATTGCGGTGAAGTCATTCTCCTTTAGGAAGAGGATTGAATAATAAGCAGGCAGACAGCGATGGAATAGCCACTGAACTTCCTCAGTTTCCTCTCCAAAGACTGCCTTGCATCACGTAGCATAAGTTTCACATTCTTGGGATCAGGGGGTTCGTGGAGGTCCGTTTCCGACCCAGATGGAGGCTGTGTAGGTGGACAGCTGTGCAGCAGCCACATCTCACCACCACCCCCACCCCCACCCTTTTTTCACTCCACAATCCAGCTGGAGAGCAGACCAGACTTTACTGAGAATCTGCCGATGTAATTTAGAGCATCCTGACATTCCACGAGGATGGGATTCCCAAACTTTCTTTGCAGCAGGTGACCCATGTATTGAGGTTGGAAAATTCCTGTGACCCTTATCGTTGCAAACACAGACACATTGCACTTATTGGTTTCAGTTTTTGATTCTGTGACGGCAAAATGTATTTCCAAGCAAGAGGAGATACTAAACCAGATGACAGCTGTCTGTAGGCTGGCTGTGTGATTTTTCTCAGTGGATTTTAAGTCTGAAACCAACTGTTGAAAGCTTCCTGGTTCATAATAAATAGCTGAAATAGTCAAACAGTTTTTTAGAGTTGTAAGGGTTCCAGTGTCATGCTCAGGAACACTTCAGCAGGGAGGAATTTTCTTATTTACAGTCATTATGTTTTACACTCATTTTCTCTTGTTTATTTTGTTTTATTGGTGCTTGGTGATGCTACACACACAAGGTCGCTTCTTGGTATAACAGTACCTCACAGAATGATCTTCACTCTTCTTCATGAGGTCTTGAGTCCTGAAACATGGGAAACTCTGCGAAATGGAGCAATGTGAATGAAATGGTGAATGGTAGACAGATGCTAGTGCTTTCTTATGTTATGGTGGCTTGTCACTGAGGCAACCATAAGTGCAATGAATGGGGGTTGGTCCAGATGAATTCTGCATGAGGTGCATATAGTCTGCTGGCTCAGATTTGATGTATATACAGACTGTGTTTACGTCAAATTTAAACTGAGCACCAGTTTCTTCATGTCTCTGTCAGGCCTTTGCGTGAATGTATGTCTGTTTTTGTGGGCTAGACTATACATTTTAATTGTCCATTTCCATTGTCTATTTATGCACCTCAAGTGTGCAAGTCTCATTTAAGAGTGGAAAGTTTCCTCGCATGTGAACATTGTTTTCTTAGTGAAATACCCTGGAATTTAAGTCCCAACTTAACAACATTTCTTGTGTGAGAGGGCCTTCGACCACAAGTAGCCATTCCTCTGTCCAGATTTAGCAGCCCATTCGCAATATTGCTGCACTTCCTCGGTCATTGTTTGGCTTTGAAGACGACAGACAGACAGAATTGGGTCACGGCATCACAAATATTATAGGACCACAGAATTATTTGTTACTTTTACTGTCTGCTTTGCACATATTTGCCCATTATTGTTAGCTACTCATTGTGTCAGTGACAGTTATGTTCCCAAACTTTTAATCCTGTCTGTTGTGGAGTGTTTCCAATAGTAGATTGGTGTGGGATAGGATTAAGACCTGGACTGCCTGGTCATATGCTTAGGCTTGCTAAGTTATTCTTTGATCAGATATTATCTAAGTCAGGAAACTTTTGTAACTTAATACTTTACTTTGGTTTGCCAACGAAAAAGTTGAAAAAAATAATGAATGGTTATAACATGCTTATATACCACAAAGTAGGGTATTAAAAAAAAAGTATTATTTTTAAATTGGTGCTGAATCTCAGGTATAATATTGGCAATGATATAGAAAAACCCACTACATCTTATACTTGTTTTTCTCTATCTAAGATGCAAAGCGAACAGCGTTTCTTTTTCACTTGTTGTCTGACATTGTGAAAAGCTCAAAAAAACAAAAAAGGTCAGTGTCATCACATAGTGCGTCCTTGTGATTACACTGACCAACTAATAGTACCAATATAATACAAACCTTTTTTTCATTTAACAAACAAACCCAAGTTTTTAACGTTAACTTTTGGATTTAGTGGAAATATATGCAGCCATACAATATGTTTGGTTACATTAAATAGTCTAAAATTGTCAAAATCATAATGTAGTAGTTGATAAAAGAATAAGTAAACAAGATCTGACCAGATGTTTGATGCCCCAGGCTTACTTGTGAATCAGACTTGCAAGATTTGCCTAGTTTAAGGTTTTAGATTGTTTTAAGTGTTTTATAGATCATTCTCCCTGTCATGAAAAATAAGTGGTTTATGTTCAAGATAACATGTGGGAAGCAGTGTGTGTGTGTATGCTTACTGTATGGATAGGCATGTGTTTTTGCAAGCGTGTGTTTGTGGATTTTGTTGGACTAAGCAGAATATGTCCCTCTAAGATGAAAACCTCTCTCTCTCTCTCTCTCTCTCTCTCTCTCTCTCTCTGTTTGTCATTGTGGCTGAAGAGGCAGATGTTCTCGTTCTCCCTCTGGATCTCCTTTCATCGTTTCCGTCCCAGTCTGTTTTTAGGCCTGGCTAATCGAACACAGCCTCCCCCCAGAGACTCAAGAGATTCTCGTGTGATAGTAACTTTGGCTCCTGGGCCAGATGTGTCTGCCAGTTTAAATGACTTACTTCATAGTAGGAGAAAGGACTTTAACAGATGAACTGGCCTGTTCTTGGTTTCGTTGTTGTCTTTGACTCGCTATTAAATCCTAAGATTCCTGAAGTATTCTTTTATTTATCGTGTTTTGAATGTCAGTGACAGCTAAGCTAGTTAACAATTACATGACTGAGTCTTTGAATTCAAAGGTGAGGTTTGGACTTTATGCTATCTGAGTAAGAGTTATAATCTTAAAAGGGAACATCAAAATCTGTTTACAGGTCTTGGAGTACTCTGCGTATGTGCAAAAATAAAAATAAAATTGTTTGTGTCTCCAGAGGGAGTGGCGCAAAATCAAATCAAGTCATGTGACTTGAGGCAGCACTGGTTGGTGCTAAAGACTGTAAGTTTTAAAATTAAAGAAATCTGGGAGTGTGGATTTTGAAAGAAGTGAGCTTTCCAGACCTCTGTAGCCCGTTCCTCATTTCTGTTTCAGGCTAGCGGCTCGAGGCTACATTAGCTGACCGAAGGTGCTAGATTTTGACAAGAAAGTAGAATGTGCGGAATAAAAAAGATGATATCTCTGGTTCAGTTTTTTGTGTCAACTGTCCCTTTGTGAGTCTAATCATATTATAGGAGTGCAATGCTAATTTGGTGCAGTACTCTTTTAAAGGATAAAACTAGTGTAATTCCATGTCACACGACACAGGACAGAAGGTCAGTGTCTATGGGATTAACTCAGAATAAATAAAAGTGACCATCTACATTGTAATGAAGTTACATGTCACCCAGTGCAACAGTCTGGATTACTGATGTGCTTTTAATAGTTTTTAGACAATAATGGAAGTCCAGCAAGGAAGTCAAGCTTTGGCTACTGTATACAGTAGATGATAATGATTAAAAAGGATCAGTTTGTGTTGATTTTGGTATTTTTGGTTGTTGAAAATACAGAATATTGTCAAATTTTTATCCTTTGAAAGGAGGCAGAGAAAAAGTTGCCAGTTTGCAGGAATGATGAAGCAGACATGCCTTGTTGGAAACTCAGACATCCATTTTGATAACTCTGTTTATATAATTTCCTGTCTGCTCTCAAATGATTGGTTGGCGTTCTCACAACTTCCTTAATTAAAGTAATATTTCAATCTGATGTTGCAAATTTGTCAAGAAACTATTCGAAAAACATTTTTAAAAGTTATAAGAATCGGAAAGCATGAAAGCCTGTGATGTTATGATACATCATCTAACTTATTAAGATTGCTCAAATATTGCTTTAACTTTAAATAAATAGCTTCTGATCATGGAGGCTTGCTTTTTCCCTTTCCTAAGATCATTACTGCATACAGTAGATCTCTTTGACCAGCTGGTGTCCCTCAATATGGTTACAACCAGTCCAGACACAGCAGGCTCTTTCTGTTTTATGGTCGTCTGGCCCACTGGCGGTCCACTTCCTCTCTAAATGAAGGGTACAGTGCAGTAGAGTTAACTCCACAGCCATAGGCAATAACTAGATGGACCCAAAACGAGACTATTGGCTGCTGCGTAATTCAGACCAGTGCCGGGTCCAAACACAATTAGTTTCAGTATGGGGTCTAACTGACTTTTGGCTCAAGTCATGGAGCAATGATACACTTTAAAGGAAATTCACACAAGTTTCTCCACATTCACCTTCCAGCTTTTCCTTTTTATTTTAGATTCATGGCTGCTCGTTCTTTTATCATTTATCCCTTCCTGTCCATCCCTCCCTCCATCATTCGCCCTGATTCCCACAGCCAGAAGCCATGTCTGGTCTTTCTAAACTTTGTGTGTGTATGTGTATATGTGTGACCATGTATCTGTCTGAGAAGACTTGAAACAAGTGTTTATGTAGTGTATATGTATCTGTGTACATTTCTACTTGCCAGCACATGCAACCTGCCAGGAATTGAAATGTAATACTGTATTTTTTCGATACAATATTTCCACTGTTGCGCTGCCAGTGAATTATTATTTATATTAAAAATAACTAGGCTTCCTGTAAACCTTAAATGAAGCTGTAAAACAGATTCCTGAGGACTTGAACAGAGGGGACACTTTTAGCTGTCGGTCCGTGTTATGTAAGATGCCTCCTCTGAGTTTAAAGGACGCATGATAGAGAAGTTGCATCAGCTGCTTTTGTTATCAAATGGAAACTGCAGACTGTGTGTCAGAGTGTGTGTGTGTGTGTGTGTGTGTGTGTGTGTGTGTGTGTGTGTGTGTGTGTGTGTGTGTGTGTGTGTGTGTGTGTGTGTGTGTGTGTGTGTGTGTGTGTGCGCGCGCGTGCGTGCGTGCAATGTGGGTTACTGGGTGCATTTTAGTGCCAGCAGCCAGCTTTACAGTTGGTTAACATCTCCTGGCTGACCTGCTGCTGGGTTTCAGCTAAGGAGAGAGGCTGGCATTGGCTCAGCAGTGGAAATTCACACCTGGCCTCTGGCTTAGCGGCGAGTAAATGAGTTGTGAAGAATATTAGTACTGTGGATTCTCTGTTGCACCTACCGTACAGAACGGCTTGTAATTCAACCTGCTTGTTTTTTTAAAATCACAGTTTACTTTACTTTACTAGTTTAAGCTTAATGACATAAACTGGAGACCTGAACTGATGCCAACAAAGACAGTGCTATAAAGTGATATTATAATTTTTATGTACTGAAATAGTAGTAAAGCTCTTAACTAGTCTTGCTGCTGACACTAAAGGGTTTTGAAGATATCCTATGTGGATACAGGTTTTTCTGCATGTTTTTTTTTTACATTTATTATAAGTGTTTAAATGATGTGTGTGGGTCTGGGTTGAGAAGGTTTATGATTTTCTCATTTAAAGAGCACAACACCAAATTAAACAAGCTGTCTGAAAACTCCCATTTTCTCTGTAACCTGTTTTGATTTGGAAACTGCTGTAGTCAGTACTGTCCGTTTCGTTTTTCCAGTAATTGAAAACATTTGGATTTGCTTAAATAGAGTATGACGTAAGAGTGCAGCACCCAACTGTAATCTGTTAAGAAATTAAGTTTGTTTGATCCATATGTAATACAGTTCTGTCTAATTCCATTAAATTCTATGGTTTAGCAGTAATGTGTCTGAAGCTATGATTGCAGTCTGGAGTCAAAGATTGGACTATTAACCAGCAGCCTCATATGCATCGCTCAAACATGCACGTTCAGTTAACCCATGTCATATGTGCATGTGTATGAAAGGTGGACCAGAAAACTAGTCAAATTATACTATAAATGTATCAATCAAAAAATGTTGATTCTAGGGTTTACTTTCCATATTGTAAGACAAATCAGCATCACTAAAGCACTTGCTATTAGAAATTAAAATATTTGTGATTTTAGTTAAAAAATGATTAATTTATAGGCAAAGGAAATATAAACATCTCATGGAAAACCTATAAGCCTGACCGCATAAGTACTTGTGTCATCAAATCTTGGTTTTGTCCATATGCTTCAACTCAGCAATGCTCTTTTCTAAAGTCATTTTTTTTATTTTTTACCTGCAATCTCTGCTGTCTTAAAACTTTTATAGCATTGGCTCCTCTCTGTCCTGCTGTTATTAAAGACATGTCTGAGCTTGCAGCGACCCTTTGAGCTGGGATGTTTAGCTCGTGAAGATCTGTGGCTTCATGGGAAATGTTCATAAAGGCCACTAAAAAAAGTTTTTCTACCGTCCTTATCTAGGCAAATGAAGCAACATGATATTGAGAGAGACTCTGTTCCAAGGCTGTATTTTTAGTTATTAGGGTAGTAACACATGTTAATGGGATTTTGAACGAGGTTTCCTTACTCCTGAAATAGAACCGGAGTACAGATTAAAACATAAAAGCACAGTGGTACAGCATTAGTCAGTTAGGATGCACATAAAATTGTAGCTGAGACAATTAGTCAACCAATCATCCAAGTCATTTTTAAAAGCTAAGATGCCAGATGTTCTGTGACTCCAGGCCCCAAATATAAACACTTGTTAGTCTTCTCAGACTTGTATGATAAACTGAGTATCTTTGGGCTCCAGACAAACGATAAGACCAAACAAGACCCCAGAAAAGCCAGCCTGGGTTCCACGAAACCACAACAGGCCTTCCTAATTACCTTCTGACATCCAATAGACCGAACGATTAATTGACAATACAAACATTTGTTAACCATTTTTAGTTTAGTCATTTTGTGGTAACTCCTGAGAGGGTTTTCTAAACTTGATGACTATGGGCGTGATGGGAAAACAGTTGGTGTGAATCATATGTACAGGTAAACAACTACAGCAGTCATCAAAGATACAGTGGCTGTAATGTGTTTGTGCTGCTGGAAAGCTTTCTTTAAAGTGGTTTGGATTTACAGGATCAAAAACACCAAAAAAGAAAATTGCGTTGACTTTGGACAGCAACTGATAAAGCTTTTTCCCTGCAAAGTGCACCAGTAATTGCTGTGAACTATGGGAATTATCAACACAGCAAATTGCTTGTGTGGAACTTCCCGTATAATAGCTGATAAGGGTTGTTGTCCCTGGTAATAACATAATTCAAATCATCATCATCTGGATTTTGGAGCTAATTTAAAGTAGTTAATCTAAAAACATCAGCGACTCATGAGATCACTGAATATCAGAATTAGACGCACATTACGTCACTGAATATATTACAGTGAATCACAGGTTTAATCAGTTAATCCGTAATTTATGAACAATCCCATGTGAAAGTAACCTTTAAACCCAGATGACACTGTGTGATGGATTCAGTCATTTATTTTCACTCCTCTAAAACGCTGTGATGCACTGAGACAAAGTTGATTGATGGTGAATGGAAGAATGTTGGAGGACCTTTATATGACCCCTGCTGCTTCGTCTTTACAGCATGTCCTCTGATCAGACTCAGGTGATGCTAATAGGAAACATACTCGTTGTTATGTCTGTGTCTGTGAGTGTGTGTATGTGCAGGTGATCAAAAGGGTTTTCTAATGTAGCCCATGTGTGCTGACATGTGAACTGTAACTGGTTTTAGATGCTCATAAACCTTTCTTTGATTGTTGCATTTCTTTGCAAAATCGTAAAATGTTCTGCCTTTTTCGGTGCCACAAAACAGTTTTCACTGCTTGGAATAATTAAGATGGTGAACTGAAATTGTCTCTTTTACCTAGCCAGTGAGATCATTTAGTCATTTTTGCCTCATTTTCCGCCACTACATGTCCAGACATGAATATGATCAAAGTCTCCTCATAAATCTGTAAAGCTGTTTGTTTCAGTCACGAAGCATTTTTCGCTGTCTTGCAGTAGCGAGCCAGTTTTTCATTTCGACTTAATTTTCTTTTATACATGTCCATCATCCAATCTTTCCATCCAGCTGTCTTTTTGTGTCTTTTTTTCTGTGTGTGACATTTATAGTGAACATAACTACAGTATTTCTTCTCTGCTCTCGTCCCTCTAGCATGTCCACCCGGCACCTATAAACCAGAGGCAACACCAGGAGGCCTGAGCACCTGCCTGCCATGCCCCGACTCGCACTTCACCTCCCAGCCAGGCAGCACCTCCCTCAGTGACTGTGTCTGCAAGCCGGGCTATCAGCCAATAGGCATGACCTGCCAGGGTAAGAGTAACTGATCTGTTAACGGCACTATCAACTATATTTGATTTAGTTTGATGGGTCTCAACCACGGGCACTTGTCTGTGCGCTTTTGCAGAAAATCACTTTTGACACCTTCATTTGGTGAATTTTATGAAAACAGATTAGCGATTCCACCTGTCTCCGGTTCATGCTTTACCATTTGTTATTTTTACTATTTTAAACATTAAATGTCATGCAAGGCGTTCCCAAGAAAAAAGACCAGTTATTAAGAGCAAAAAAATTCCCTCCTTCTAAGTGCATGCTTTTAGCTCACACCCAACAAATCAGTTAGTCAAGGCAAGCAGACCACTGTGTAGTCATCCAGCTGTGTTTGTAATGATGGTGAAAACTATATACAAGTTTTAACATGTGAATAAACATGTGCATAAAGTAAGAAATATGGGAGAGCCAGTAAGGACAATGGATAAGGATAGTAAAAATGTAGTGATGCATGAGGATGAATCAAATGTAAGAGAAACACAGTATTCCACAGAAGTATGAGGTTAGTATCAGAGCGTACCATATTGTGAATCTGCTTCCAGTAATTTAAGTAGTCCTCCCATTCCTTGAAGAATGAGCCACTGATTTCCACACAGCCGTTCATGTGAACACAACAATGTTCATTAATCATCAGTTTCATAGAGTGAGTTGTGCTTTATCTTCCTCCCTCTGTGGAGATTGGGGAGGTAATGTTTGACAAACTGTAATTTTTTGCTTTCATGCTTTATTATCCTTTTTGTCAGGAACATTAACTTTTGGCTTTCTGTGTGTGTGTGTGTGTGTGTGTGTGTGTGTGTGTGTGTGTGTGTGTGTGTGTGTGTGTGTGTTACATTGTTTGTTTTTGTATGTCTTTTTGTGTTAGCTACAATATGAAATTCAGGATTTTACAAAATTCTTCTCCTCTCCTCTCCTCTCCTCTCCTCTTCTCTCAGTGGTATACTGTCCAGAACTGTCTCCTCCTGAAAATGGCTTTTTCGTCCAAAATGTTTGCAACAACCACTTTGATGCAGCCTGTGGTGTGCGATGCCAGCCAGATTTTGACCTCCAGGGAACCAGCATCAGACTGTGCCAGGCTGATGGCACCTGGTCAGGGACACCTGCCAGCTGCAGAGGTGAGGAGGAAGCAGACCACATGATGATAAAATAGAAATCATCACAGATGGAGGTGTCCTGAGAGTTTACCAGTTCAACAGAATCATGCATTCACACTGCCTCTAATTTATTGCTGATGGGTCACTAGAGTAGAGTTGAGTAGAGTAGAGCTGCAGCTGAAGATTATTGACATTATCGATTAATCTGCCATTGGGTTAGGGCCATTTTTTGTCATTTAATGGATTTATTGTTTATTTTATACAATGACATCAACATTTCCCTGAGTCCAAGGTGATAGCCTGCTATCACCTAATAATAATTACATTACAATAATAAAGACAAAAAAACAAGACAGAACTGCGAATAACCAAGCTAAATTGTATTGGTTGGGAAAGCAAGTAAGCACAGAAATCTGATTGGCTGCTGATAGCTGATGATCACAAAGAGTTGTCTTTTCTAGCCTGTCGATCATGTTGATATCAGTCAAGCCTCTTGATAACTCCTTAAGGAAATAAAAAGATGTGTTTGTGATCATATTGCTTATTGGAGCTGTGTTCCAGCTCCAATTATAGCCAAATACAGTATCTCCACAATGTATACATTAGTGACATGCTTTTTGCATACTGCATCTGATTTTACAGTACTGCAGACTTTGTATTATCTTGCATAATGCACACACGTCTCTTTTAATATAATGCTCCTGGCTATGCAGTGATTACACACAAACAATGCAAGCTTATCTGATTGATCGCAGTAGGTTCCCCAACACCACGTCTCATATGATTCCTCATTAAGCTATGGGACGTTTATCAAAGCCCTCAGAGCCTGCTGCCTCCCTTCTAATGTCTGTGAACCCTCATTAACATTTATATAGCATTAAATCGACATCTGAGAGATGAGTTTACCGTTTTGCCGTGTATTGAGATCATATATGTTTAGACTGAACAAGGATTCAACAATTACTGGGAGACTACTGCTCTCTGCCAGGCCAGATGTTGAGAGGAAGAAAGATAGGGATGATTCAGTTAGTTAGATAGAGAGAGACTTCATACAGGATAGACTGAATGAAAGAAAAGGATATAAAGAAAGAAATAAACACGTTGTACAGCAGGAAGCAAAAGTGTGTGGCTGTTCAAGAAAGGAGAAAGTGATAATTAAAAGGAAGCGGGAGTTTGAGGTCAAGAGATTAATGAGGAAAATGCCAGAAAGACGGCAACCCTGTGACTCATAGAAATACCAAGACTCTGAATATTCAAGGGTGTATGTTGAAGATTTATAGTAGTGGTTTGGGTATATATTTTCTGAGTGTGTATGCATATGTCTGCTTGTATGTGTTACACTAAGTCTAGTCTTTGCCACATACTGTAGGACCTCCCAGCTAGTTAAGCCCTGAGGGAGGGGGTCTCCTCTGAACCCGCCTGTCTGTCTATGGGTGGTGATGAGAAATAACACACTACACACCCTTTTCTCGACCTCAGCATAACTCAGAACAGACACATCTTGTAGGGACTTTCACATTTTGGGTTAAATGATAGGTCCCAAGTTGTAAACGATGATGATAATAGTGCTGTACATTCCTGCTGTTGATTTACTGCTTTCTCCTCCTCTTGGGATTTATATACAGTACCTGTGTTTACGACTTACACCTCATATTTAGCATGAAAAGCATGTGTTAATTCTGTACAGTTCTAAAATAATTTGTTTTAGTCATATTGAAGAAGCAAAAATGTGATATAAATGAATAAATGATATTGCAGATTGAAGTATATTTTTTTCAGTGTCAAATATTTTCTGTGATTGTGACAATTTTATAGGCCTCTAAATTGGCTAAAACAAACCATTAAAGTCAGTTGAAAAAGCTTTTTCATCCTTGTTTGCTGTGTTTGGATCAGTTGCTCTTGTCACTTAACAACAGGAAGGTTTCCTTGTTTTCTCTGTTTTCAAAAATATTCAAAAGGGCTTACAGCAAATTTAAACTGTAAACCAAAGGAAGTTAAAAAAAGAAGCCATTCAGCATTTTCTTTTCTTCTGTTTTGCGGAATTGGATTCATGTTTATTCTTTTTAACCCGCAGTCCGCTCCTGCCCACCCCTTTCTCGGCCCCAGCATGGCTTCCTGAGGTGCAGCGATGGCGGCGCCTCCTACAGGGCGGAGTGTCAGGTGGGCTGTGAGCGAGGCTACAGGCTAGAGGGAGACTCCAGACTCACCTGCCAGGCCAACTCCCAGTGGAGTGGACCGCAACCTCGGTGTGTGGGTAAGCCTTCATCACCCCAAACTTCTATATCAGCCTGTGTTTGACATCTGATGATTGAGACATTCTGATTCCTGTTGTCATTAGGTGCTTTTTCCTTTAATCTTTCACTCTCTCCACCATCTGCGGTATTTTTTCTATTTGTGTATTTGTCTTTGTGGCACACAGTTGTTCTATATCAAAATGCATTATTAAACACATTGACCTATTATCTAAAGGAAAACTATGATTCCAAAACAAAAGTAGGCCACATAATTAATTGTAAGAATTAAAGAAAACATTGAGAAGTCACCGCAGCCTGTTATAATGACTGCACTGAAAGTTGAAGAGGAAACAAAGCAACGTTGCATCTTAATTGAGGCATAGCTGTCTTATTTGTTTGTATAGTAAAGTGAGACATAATCTGTTTTGTGCTATCAATCATTTTGCAATCCCAGTATTTGTTTTTGGTTATAAATTCTTTGATAGCCGATTTATACCAGTACATATAATATATATACAGAGTCTACATGTGGCCATTTTGGCAAACATCCTGTTAGAAAAATCCTAGGAGACACTAGATCACAGTTCAATCCTAGTTTAATTCACTTTACTTATGTCCTCGCCAAGGGAATTCATCTATCTCAACTAGTTTATTTGTTTTCTTACCAAAGTCTTATGGTTCCCTCATCTCTGGAGTTAAATTAGATTTCTTTATTTGGTTATTCAATTTGCATTATTTTCTATGTTAAATCATGCAGCCCGGCGTTCACTCAAACGCACACAATAGATTTCTGTAGCAGTACATCTTTACTATAGCCTGACTGTATTTAACTATAAGATCATGTTATCTGTTTAGCTTTCACTTAGTGATTCGCTAAAAAAACACATAAAGATGATTTATCAAATGACTCTAAAATAACACACAATGTGGGTATTTCTATGTAAAAACGTGGTTTTACACACACATGTAAACACACATGAAAACATACACTCACATATGCACAATGGTATATATTTACACAGAGCCACACTACATCATCCAGAGAAAGATACATCTGCTTTCTCATAGCAAAACTATAGTACATAGTGCATATACACATGCACACAAAATGACCCACACACTTCAGAACTGATAGTTAAGTTAAAATAGTTGCACATACTCATGCCCGCCACAGAGAGCACCCAGGTCAGGCACAGCAACACACAAAAAAGGGACAGTGTGAGAGTGTTTAGCCACAAACCTCCGGCCTCAATGCTCCAGCCCGCACTGACTCACTTCCATCCAACCAGCTAGCTGCTCTATTTAAAAGCTCTGACCGGTCTGCTTCCGGTAAATTCTCTCCGTTTATCGATAACTACCATCTCTTACCCCCGTGCTCTGACTGAGTTACAGCTCATTTGTTTGACCATCACAGACTGCTGTTACCTCTTTAATGCAGCTAAGAGGACTCTGTGGGCTGCCGTTGCAGCTGAGTGGTTTGTTTTAGTGTTTGTTTGCACTGTGGTGAAACGGGATTGCCTCGGCTGCCCTGAGAGGATGCAGAGACATTTTTTTTTATTGAAATCTCCAATGTTGAATCTCCCTCTCAGTGAGTTTTCCCTTTTTGGCCTCAACAGCTAAAGCCAAAGAAATAGGACAGGAATTAGAGAGGGAGAGAATGAGATCTATCCATCATCAAGTGAAAGCCACACTGGCCTGCATCCCAATAATGCAAAAAAAGCCTCCACTGTTGGAGTCCTGTGGTTAGTGCTTTCTTAGGTTCATTCCCCACCAAATGTTTGTTGTTTTTGTGCCAGTTTTTGATAGACAGCCCCTGAAAATAGCTTTATTGTTGGCATTCATAGTGGAGCCAGCTGAAATTTTTTAAGATTTTATCACATTTGGATAACACGCTCATGATCTTGGAAAAGGGTTTATTTGCTTGTTCTGTTCTGTCTTTTCTGGTCAGACCGGCCTTATCTTCTAATACTCAATAGATTTGTTTTTCCGCAGCAAGCCTGATTTCATTAATGCACAATAAATGCCATTTTCAGCTCAATTCAATACTGAAAACTTCTTTGACTTTTTTTAGGTGAATAATAAAATATGAGTCATGAGATGTGGAATGCAGTTCAACTCTTACTGCAGATATTTTTCCAGGAACAAAATGAACTATATATACAAATATCAGATTCATCTCTTGGTTTCTCCCACCCTCTTCCCAGAGGTGCGTTGTCCCCCCATTCTGACCCTGAAGAACATCTTGCTGTCGCCCCCTGCCTGCGGGAAGAGGACAGTGTCGCCGGGCTCCGCTTGCCTGCTCACCTGTCATCAAGGTTACAGTCTTCAGGGAAACAGGAAGGCGGTGTGCATGAGCTCTGGGAACTGGACAGCTAATGTCCATAAAGCCATCTGTACAGGTAACGTACTGTGTGTGTGTGTGTGTGTGTGTGTGTGTGTTAGTTTCCTAAAGAGGAAATTCATCTTTTCACTTCGTCTCTGAGGTCAGGCTCAGCTGTAAGAGCTGCAAATTGGTTCTAGGGTCTTAACAAGGATTTGAAATATGTTGAGGTCAAATGTCAAGACTTGGGTAGGCGGAGGTCGTATAGTGCAGTTAGGGTTTTCTCACCAATTACTTTGGTAATTTTATTGGGGTAAGGTTTACATTATTTAAAGTGCTCATATTATGCTCATTTTCAGGTTCATAATTGTATTTAGAGGTTGTACCAGAATAGGTTTATGTGGTTTAATTTTCAAAAAATACCATATTTTTGTTGTACTGCACATTGCTGAAGCTCCTCTTTTCACCCTGTGTGTTGAGCTCTCTGTTTTGGCTACAGAGTGAGGCATCTCACTTCTGTTCCATCTTTGTTGGGAGTCGCACATGCGCAGTAAGTACTGCTAGCTAGTCAGTTGCAGAGCATGAGGGAGTGCCATGCTAGCAGCTAGACGAGCATTATAACGTGTTACAAAGTGACGCACGTTCGTCACGGAAATAAAGGCTGGACTACAGTAGAGCTGTTTGGAGCAGTTTGTGAACAGTGTTTTCTCTGGAAGATGGTAAGTCCCTTTGGGGTGGACTTTGGGCTTTTTCACTTTGTAAACATATAACGTGCACAAAAAAGATATATAACTCAATAAAGGAAAGGGGAAAAGCCAAAAAGCATAATATGAGCACTTTAAAGCAATAGTTTAACATTTTTGGAAATACGCTACGAATCTAAGACCATTCCCCGGCTGTTAGAAAAACTTTTTTGGTTGTACCTGCCAGCCAGGTTTTCCTCCTTATGCAGTTTGTAAGTTTATTATACACTAACTGACACTACAGTAACTTTTCCAGGATTAGAATGAATGACACGTATTTGCAAGGCAGAAAGAGAGGGGTTGTTAAACAAGAAAAAAAGAAAGATACAGAATTCAAGGAGGAAGATATAAAAAGAAAACATCAGGAAACTTGGAGGGAAAAGTTTTTCCATTATCCGTTTCCCCTTCTGCATTTTTGTGAATGGTGAGAATGGTGCTTACCCCATTTTGAAAGGGGCCTCGGGTCACTAACTCAAACCATACCATGTCCGAGCTCTCATGTCTCTCCCCTTCACTCCGTGCAGCCCTCCAGATGCCTTGCAGGTGAAACAGGTGGTGTGGAGAAGGTCTGAATGTCCTCAATCCCCTCATTTACTCGTGGTGAAAGTTTGCTAATGAAGGAACTGCTATCGTTAAGGAGAAGAAGAGGTGCCATAAAGATGAAAACGAATGGAGAAGTAGTGTGGACAGGGAGGTGAGAGGGGCGGATGAGTCATCTGAAGGTGTTTTATAATGGGGTGGTAGAGAGAAGATGAGTTTTTCTGATCCCCTGAGGCACAAATGGGCTGAAGAAAGGGGAGGGAAAGGGAGATATTAAAAAGGAAATGTAGACAAGATAGAAGAAAGATTGAGTATATCAATATAGGCGGCACATTTTGAGGAGATCAAGCAATAGAAAGTTATTACAGAGTTGAAAGTGCTCTTTGTAAGCTTCTGGCTTCTTTCGCCTTTCACTTCATGTTGATGACACCCAAAGTGAAATATTCCTCCCTTGTTATGAAGATGAATGGAGCTGATTGGAGCTAAGTGTGTTAGTGTTTAGCAGAGATGGATGCCTAAGTGGATGGGTCATCAGGTCCAGATGGGAAAAACTCTCTTACGCAACGCAATAGGCATGACCACTGTCGATCGATGGGAGATTCAACTCTTGGAGGCTTTACTCATTTACTGCAGGCTTGAACTGAGTTGAACTAAACTGTGCTGGCTTCACATTGTTACAACATGCTGTATGAGAAAGAGAAAAAGAAAGAATTCATACAAGGGTCATGGTGGGTGGTGAGTTGGTGAGCACTGCCACTTCATATAGAGATGGTTACCCATCACCTAGTGTCGCCTGCTGATGAAAAGGGGTTCTGTGCATTGCTCAACGGCAAGTCAATTATAATGTTAAAATGAGAGTAGTCGATATTCTCTTTTCTGCAGCCAGACTTTTCCTGCTTGTTTGGGGCCTTGCAAGCACGTCCACATTTCCTAAATCTCAATGCGACTGCTGTCCCATTGCTGTTTACTGTACCTGGCAGGAAATTCAGTAGATCAACATTTGCCATGAGATTATTTTTAATTTAAACCTTCCTTTTGCTCAGTCAAGCCATGTCACCAACCCTTCTGACCTCATAGGGGTCAAGGGTCAACAAGGGTCGACACTTACACTGTGACTACTTTATAAAAACATCATAGCCAATAATTAACACAGGTAACTTTTAGCCACAATAAAGAGAGTGGGGCACAATCAGATGTTGCTCAGAATTCAATTAAAACACAAGGACCAGAGCTTTTAATATGTTGATTTATAGCAAGATATAGTAATTGGTTGTACAAGCATCACTTAAACAGCAACTTACTGGCACTCTGCTTGGACTGATAGGGTTAAGCTCCAGCTGTGGCTTCTTGTTGTTGGATTTACCAATAACAAGTTTGAATATTCTTTTTTACTGATCATGACCAAAAAATGTAATGTATCCAAGATAAAGCTTCCTTTTCCATGAGCCCATTTTGGCCTGATGTTGAGCTAGTGGATAAAGAGATTGAAGGGACATTTACAACCACATACAGTATAAATGTAACTTCAGTGGGATTTGGTCTTGTTGGAACAATGACAGTGGGGCACTCGGTCTTTGATCAGTAATGACCAATAATGAGTGTGTGATGTCTTGTGATTAAAGAGGTCAGATGACATCACACATCTACTTCCTCAGTCATAACAAGGAGCAGGCTGAGGTCAGTGTATACAGGATGTGATGGGGTGAACATCTGCATTATTTGAATCTCACTGTATTCAATTTAAATTGCTGGAATCAGATAAAGCATTTGCAGTGTCCAGTCCCTGGTCTGATTCTCTCCTTCCTCTAAAATGTATAGTTTGTTCTTTCTCTGTGTCTCTTCAGATACTGAACCACCAGCGATCCAGTGCCCCGAGAACATTGTAGCAGAGACAGATGAGCGGCGCGGCACCGCCAACGTTAGCTGGAACGTCCCGACTACCACAGACAACTCTAAAGAAGAGGTTGGATACTTTTCAAAACAAGTGTACATTAGTAGGGAAGCAACTATAAATAATTTTCATTAAAGATTTTAATGTTGGAATAATGTAAATTATTGTAATTGTAATGTAAATCAAATTCTAACATTTCACAAGCTGGAACAAGAGAATGTTTGATGATGAAAAATTACCAACAATTATCAAAAATGTTGCAGATAAAATTTCTTTTAACTAACTGATCAATTGATTATTCATTTAAGAATTAAAATGTAGTTGTTTTTTTCAGCCATTTAACTCAGAGTGATTCAAGGAATTAGGTCAATGGTTCCCAACCTGCGATTTGGGGACAAAAACATTTGCATTGAACCAAGTTGCCTTTTTTCTGACTTTTATATAATTTGTGCAATTTTTCTTATGAAATACTGGATACTTTTTCCTCTTTGCGTCCCTAAATATCCTTAAAATGAAACAATACATGAAGGTCTACGAGTCCCATTTTGAGTCAGTTATTTATATTAAACTGTCTCACCCTCCCTCAGGTGGTGGTGCAGGTAAAGCCAGTGTACACTCCACCCCAGCTGCTCCCAATTGGAAAGGAAACAATCACCTACATTGGGACCGACCGCTCGGGGAACCAGGCCAACTGCTCCTTCACAGTCACTGTCATCGGTGAGTTAATTCCTCTGGAGATTGCATCAACACAAACCATGTGTGCTGCAAATGGCCTGCGGCAACAATTTGTACCATCAGAATAACTTTAAAGATGCTATACTCACATTAACGTTCTACACATAGCATATAAAAGTGTCTTTAAAAACAAAAAAAAACGACATCAAGACATCTCATCTGACTGAGGCGAGGCATCTCCCTAATAACAGTGACGTTAGCTTTTTGGCTTTCTATCTATTGTTTTGTCTTCTGCTGGCTCAAGTACACACAGCTGAGCTGCTTTGTATACAATATGTTTCAGATGACTGGTGTAACATTATTTGTCCATGGCAGAGCTGACAAATTTGAGCATTCAAATACAAGTCACGTGTAGGCTGTTGATCTTGTACTACACTAAAACCACAAAATCTACCTTGTAGTCCATATCAAAACTGAAGGAGACACATTTCCACAGGCATCGCAATTTTACATATCACAAATCGATGACAGTTAGCAACATGTGTTCAGTCTTAAAAGTCATTAGCTTCAACCCACGGCAACCATGTATTTCAGAGGACTACTGTAAACATTAGCTGAAGGTGACAGCAATTTGCAATGCTGAGTAGAAAATAACTCACATGTAAGGGGCAAGAAAAATTGTATTGAGACACAGCTGCAGTGTGAATGTGGGTAAAGAGTCAACAATGTGCTTTTAACATAATTAAACATACTTGCATTGCACAACTTAAAGGTTCCAGACTATGCAGATTAGTCAGTGTTTCTGGGTCTTCCGCATCTTATCAGGCTCACAGATGTATGTACCCACAAATACACAACTCAGGTACGTTGAATGCCAAAAGTTTATTAAAACAGTCAGAATAAACTTACTGGCAACAGCGTCCAAAACGGCAGGCAAAAGGGAGAATCCAAAATACAGTCAGTGGTCAAAATCCAAGGGAAACAATCAGGTAAATAACTCAGGACACAAGGAAAAACGTTCGGAGGCTGTACACGGGGGAAGCAGACAATCTCACACTAGGGTAAGAGGAAGACTGAACTTAAATACACAAAACAGAGAAGACAATGAGACACAGGTGCAAAACATTAGGGCGGGGATAGGTAATCATGAACGGCGGGAAAAGGAAACAACAGGAAGTAAAACTAAGACAATACAAGGAAAACAGGGAATCTTAAAATAAAACAGGAAATGTGAAAACAACCTGAAAAAATGAGAATCTACAACAAAACAATAACTTGACATAGGAGCGGAACGTGACACATCTGCGCTCTTGTCATTGCAGCCGGGGAATGACTGTAATGGCACTGTAGCGGCACTTTCCACCTATATATAGTATAGTTGTGACATCACAACCGTACCGAAGTCCTGACGGCTCGTTTAAAGGCACAGTTTCTGAATATGGGGTGTGTGCATTTCTCTGTGGATTGAGCACTTTGATATTTTGACAGTATTTATATAGCACCATAACCTGCTTTATAATAAAAAAAAGACATGAAAATCTCACTTTTTACAATATGGGACCGTTTTCAGGTTATGGACACTCAAACTAGTGCCCTCTCGATTACAGGACAGCCTCTCCATCCACCTACCTAAGTACTGCAGAACCTTTTTCTGTCATTCACTGTAAAGTTGTGATTTAATTGACATACTCACCAGTAAGGGAGTCCATCCACCCCCAGCATGTGCCAAACAGTGTTACTGCAGAGAGAGAAAAACAGGGGTGTCCCGTGTCAACCGCTCGATAATCACAGCAGTCAGGGGGAAAAACCTCAAGCATGGTAGCCGTGAACATTTCCATATGTTATTATGGTGGTGGAACGTTGTAGTTTTTTATTAGAGGCATGTGTTTAACTAGTGTCCTCTGACACTCTGTACTGCTTCAACGAAAAAGTCAGATCACAGTGTAGCACTTTGCAGCACTCCTAACTTTGTTTCTCTAATACTGCTGTAATCTATTCCAGTCTTGGGAGCAATTGTGTGTTTGTGTGCTACAACTGTACCGTGCTTTGTTAGTTTGATTCTTTTTGGCATTGGTGAATGTTAAATGACGATGATCGATATGTTTAATGTTAAAAAATGTGCTGTTTTTATTATGTGTTCTCCATCTGGTCATCAACCACCATTAACAACCTTATATCCCTTTCTAGATACGGAGTCCCCAGTGATTGACAGGTGCAGGTCGCCGCCCACAGTTCAGGCCACAGACACAGACACGCCGGTCTTTTGGGAGGTGCCACAGTTTTCCGACAACTCAGGTATGTCTGGTAGCCGTTCTCAGACGGCAGCTCCCGAGATGGTTTATTCTTTTGCTCCTCTGTTCCACTGTACTCCACCCTCTTCCTCCACTGATGATGGTTAAACAGGATCTTTTCCATTGGGTGACTGGAAAAAGGGGATCAGGAGAGGACTTTATGTGTGTGTCTGTGTGTGTGATTAATGTTGAGAGACACTCGACATATGGTCCAACAATGAGAGGATGGATTGTAATTGTGTGCATGAATGCCTCATTTGTGTGTCTGTGTTTAAAAGAGAGGTCAAGAGAGAGAATAGGACCAGTGGACAGATGAAGTTGTCACAGTGTCTGTTAATGTCATTAATGTTACGGAGGCAGCAGAGAGAAGCAGGTGTTTTCGCTCTTTTGTGAGAATTTGCGCTCTTTCCATCCATTTTTCACACAGTCATTTGTATAATTATGTGAGCATGCACAGTACTTGACTCATTCGGGAGTTAAATTTTTTGAATTACTTGTCAAATCATATTTTTCTTTCTTAATCAGAGTGAATTATGTGGAAGTACAGAAGGTTAGATTATTCTTTTGGCCGTTTTAGGCCTTTATTTTCATAGGACAGATGAAGACATGAAAGGGGAGAGAGAGGGGGAATGACACGCAGCAAACGGCCACAGGTCGGAGTCGAACCTGCGGCCGCTGCGTCAAGGAGTAAACCTCTATATATGTGCGCCTGCTCTACCAACTGAGCAAATATAAATAACTGAGAAATATATCTATATATAATAGTGGAGTAAAAAACTATACTAATTTTGAAACGGAGACAAAAATCTAAATACAAAAGTAAAGTACCTTAACACTTACACTTCTGCTCATTTGTCTGTAAATGTAGAGCACTAATACCTGACCACCTTAATATTCCCTGGACAAAACCCCCAAACGGCTTCCTACCACTACACATTTTTACAGTGGTATTGTTGGGCTACTCAGTCTTTTCACATAACTATATTTGTAATGAGGCAAATGCAAATTAAACATGTGCAGTGAGATCTTTATAGAGTAGCATTAAAATGTTATTGTTATCTAGTGTTTAACTGCTGAGACATTTTGCCTACTGAATCTATCCAAGGTTTGAAGCAGTTCAAGAGTTAATACAGTAAATTAACATGATGTCCTCTTAGCTCTATCTCAAAAACATAAATCTGGACCACATAAAACACCTTTATCTAGTGCACCTTGAGCTCAGTGACAAAACTGGTGCTCTTTTTCTTGTTCAATGGCAGTTCAGAAAGTACATACTGTACTTGCTGTTGTGAGCAAGTATGTTTAATATGCAACACATTAGTCTCTCTTTTCAGCCTAGGCCACCTTGCTGCACACACTACATTGATGCTTAGCAATTCAGACCGATCCCGCAATAAAGGAGTGCATCAAGGCCACGCTGCCAAATAGACGTAAATATCGTAGAGCTTGCGGACTTCCTGGTGCTGTAGCTGTGGTGGTGACAGACAACAAACCAAACTTCTTCAGGGTTCCAGCCCACAGCGCCCCCAACACACACACACACACACACACGCACACACACGCACACACACACACACACACACACACACACACACACACACACACACACACACGCACACACACACACACACACACACACACACACGCACACACACACACACACACACACACACACACACACACACACACACACACACACACACACACAAATAACCCTAACACAGCTCAGATATGTGTGTGTGTGTGTGTGTGTGTGTGTTCAGAAATGTAAGCAGTCATCGACGTATATACAAACACAGGCCTCAGACTTCACTCTCGAGACCCAGCATGCTCAATCCCCACCTGTCTGCAGAGGTGCACCCCCATCAAACACACACTTGTCTCTCTCTCACACACACACACACACACACACACACACACACACACACACACACACACTGTAATAACAGGCTGCTGCGGCTGCTTCGGGCCACACGACGTCAGCCCAGCACTGCTTCGACGTCAGTGTTTTGTTTTTCCAGGCCCACACCCTGATGCCAGCGCTATATATAGTTGTGACTCGGTAGACACACACATAAAGACACGTACAGACACACACACACACAGGCTATATACAAGGGGAGACACCAGACTCCAGCAGTCCAGACGTGTGTCAGCCCTGTTTAAACGACTTTGCTACCCTTAATGGAGTTGGAGTGAAACAAAAGGTCAATCACTCAGTTTTCCCATCTTGTCTTTTTGTCCGTGTCTTTCACACTTGCAGCGGATATGCTTGCAGAGGTTTTTTTTGTTTACATCCTGTGTGTCAGCCTACAGACCCACAGCATTTAACACATGCAAACACACACAATCATACACTTCTCTCATCACCGCTGCCTCTCCCAAGGCTCTATCCATCACTCTCTTCACATTAAGTTTTTTTAAGCCAACCAGACTGTAGCAATTTTCCATCTCCTATCCCAAGAGCCTGGTTTTTCTGCTGCCATGTGATGCCCAGACAAACCATTCCCATGTCAACATATTATTGTTTAACATAACTTCTATGGTTTACTAAAAGTGACTCATTTAGTCCTGGAAAATGGAGTAAGGTCAGGACTGCCCTCTGCAGGATAAGTGGAGTAACACTTTTAGTTACATTTATGTGTCACTAGAAAAGAATGAATATATACAGTATATTAACTTAATGTTTTGATGATGATGTTTTTTTACAGTCACAACACTTTTGTTAAATGTACTGTATGTCTGTAATCAACACTTTTGTAATGTGTGTATCTCTAAGGTGGTCGCCTCGCAGTGACCAGTAGCCATACACCAGGCTCTGTGTTCCCGGTAGGAGACACTCTGGTCCAGTACACAGCTACTGATGCAGCAGGAAACAGCCGCACCTGCAACCTCACCATCACTGTGCAAGGTACAAAACTGACAGACAACTTCTCTTCTGAATAGCTTTTTATTGAGTCTTGTTGGATAAATGTACAGTTTTTGTGTAAATATTTTCCTTCTTTGATCTTATCCATAATTTTTATTCAGTATGTTTAAAGTATGTATATCCCCCATTTACTGTGTTTTTCTGCAGTATATTCTGTTGTTGTGTTTTAGCTTTACTTTTTTCCCATTGGTCAAACAGCATCATGTTTTTTTTCAAGCATCTGTGAAGAAGAAAATGTAGTTCCTTGATGATAAAACTATTGTAAACAAATAAATATAAGACAACATAATCAAAACCTGAGACTAGACAGTAGTGCATGTAATGAAATTATACTTAGTTAGGAAAGACACTGTAAAATGATGTCCCTAAAGATGTACTGGATGTAAGGGGCCAGTATGACAAGGTCAGTATTTGTATATTAGACTTTCAGTGTGGAATCGTAAGGTGTGTTTATAGTGGTATTATCAAATATTGTGCTCCAACATGACCAAACCATGGAAATATTATATACTATGTGTGTGCCCAGGGACGACCTGTGACCGTCCGTATGTCCCAGTGAATGGAGAGTTCATCTGCTCTGAAGAGGAGGAGGGTGTTAACTGTACTCTTCATTGTAAAGACGGCTACAGCTTCACTCAGGATGCAGTGCACAGCTACTTCTGCGCCTACAACGGTGTGTGGGAGCCACCCTACTCTCCAGACAGACCTGACTGCTCAGGTAAGCGAAGCGCCGGTATTCTGTTACTTCCTTTTAAAATATTTTGTTACCTACTGTCTTCACTTCACTTCTCTTTCCCAGTGAACCGTATAGCAAACAACGGGGTCAAACCCTTTGAGATGCTGTTTAAAGCATCTCGCTGTGACGATGTGGACCTGGTCAAGTCATTTACTGGGGAGTTCAACACCAAACTGGGAGGCATGGTGAGGATATATACACATACATACATACACACTGATCTGCTGTAAATCAACTCTCAAACACATGATGCTTCCTCCACAGCTCCCCAACATTTGTAGCAGTGGTGATGTCACCTGCAAGCTGGAGGTGATGTCACTGGGTCACTGTCTAGAGTACAACTACGACTACGAGAACGGGTTTTCTATTGGTAGGATTATGTGCACAAAATACACTCTCTCTAACCATCCCACCTGTATTTTAATGAAAGCATCTTATTAACTCATTATTCTTCCCTCTTACTGTCTTAATATCTATCAGCACCAGGGGGCTGGAGCAACAGCTGGGGTCCTCAGGGCGCTCAGGACTACACCTACTTTGAGTCTGGCTTTGCCACAGGCACCCGACAGCTCGCCAGGCAGCAGCAAGACAGCAGCGTGCAACCCCACCATCGCACCAAGAGGCACCGCAAAATCACAGGACCCACCAGAGACCAAAAGATCCAGATCTTTTTCAACATTACAGGTATATTAAACATGATTTGCTGTGTGTTTATTGACCTTTGCTGTACTGGGAATATATGTATATGTCATGGTCTGCATAATAACCATATGATATGACGTGTTTTTCCCCATTTTATATCTGTGTTTTTTTATATTTTTAATACCATCAGTTGTTAGTTATCAGTCCTTTAAACTTTGTCCATTTTCCCAGCAAGCATCCCTCTGCCCCTGTCGAGGAACGACTCAATAGAGGTGGCCAATCAGAAGAGACTCCTGCGGACCCTGGAGCAACTGACCAATCGTTTGAAGCGAACGCTGGCCAAGCAGCCGCTGTCCAGTTTCCACGTGTCCTCAGAGATGATTGTAGCTGATCCCAAATCTCTGGAGAGCAAAAAACCCTCTCTGTTCTGCAGGCCAGGCTCAATGCTCAAAGGCAGGATGTGCGGTGAGTGGGAGAGGAGTGAATGGAGGATACATCCACCTAAACTCATCTAACCAGCTTTTGATTTGATTACAACTACTATTTCTAGTCACTGTTCCATTATCTTTATTGTGACTATTATTGCCACTGTTCATCACACCCCCAACCGGCATCGTCAGACACCGCCTACCAAGAGCCTGGGTCTGTCAGAGGTTTCTTCCTAAAAGGAAGTTTTCCTCACCACTGAGGTTTCTTCCTAAAAGGGAGTTTTTCTTTGCCACTGTCGCACTAAATGCTTGCTCTTGGGGGAATTATTGGAATTGTTGGGTCTTTGTAAATTATAGAGTGTGGTCTAGACCTACTCTATCTGTAAAGTTTCTTGAGATAACTCTTGTTATGATTTGATACTATAAATAAAATTGAATTGAATTGATTTGTGGACTGGAGGGGTTTTCTTACCATTATAACCATATAAAATACATGTAAAGTTATGGGATTTTAAGAAACTCTAATACTACTATAAAAGTTGTATGTACTGTTTTATGCAATGCACTAATTGTGTGTGTTGTTGCAGTCCAATGCCCGGTGGGAACATACTTCTCTCTGGAATACAACGAGTGTGAGAGCTGCTGGCTGGGCTCCTACCAGGACCAGGAGGGTCAGCTGGAGTGTAAGTCCTGCCCTGAGGGAACCTCCACGGCCTACTTGCACTCCCGCAGCATCGCTGAGTGCAAAGGTAAAATGCGTTCACACAGTCAGACCTCAGCCTTACTGAAGGAAAACTGCATTTGCAAATAACTTAGATGATATCTGGTACATTTTGTACATAAATATGTATAATAAGTGCTTCTTATTGATCTATTCTTAGTGTCTTGGGCGATGTTTGTTGATTGTAGAACTGATGTTGTTTTGATGTTCTTTCTGTGTCTGAATATTGCTCATAATGTGGTGATCGCATATGTTTGCAGGGCAGTGTAAGCCTGGTAGTAACTCTCTGAATGGGTTGGAGATCTGCGAGTCATGCCCGCTGGGTCACTTCCAGCCTAGTTTTGGCGCCAGGGAGTGTCTCGTCTGTCCTGATGAGACCTCGACTGTCACCAGAGGAGCGGTGGATGAGACAGAGTGTGGAGGTGATACAGTCTGACAGTGTGGAGTACACTCCCTTAATGTCCTATCAACTTGTCTATTTTAACTTTGAAAAGCCTTCATCATTCTTAAGTTATTCTAAACGCTGCTAGGTAACGAAAACAAATGTAATTCCAGCCTGTGAGCAAAAATGTGTCTGTTAGTTTTTGCCATTTATGTGCAATTATATCAGAAAGGCACATTCTAACTAGGAAGTTTAAAGTTGGATGATAAATCTGGAAACTGTGAAAATCTTTGCTACCTGAGTTTCCCAGTTAAATTACAAATGTCACTTTTTGGGTGATTCTGCTCCATTATATTCTTCCATTTCTGTTTTGTCTTTCTGATGCTCCTCTCCTCTGATCTTCTCTGGTCTCCACTCCTGCAGTCCCCTGTTTGTCAGGACATTTCTCCCGTACCGGTCTAGTTCCCTGTTACCCTTGTCCCAGAGATTACTACCAGCCTGAACATGGCCGCTCCTACTGCCTCTCATGTCCCTTTTATGGAACCACAACCATTACTGGGGCAACCACCATACAGCACTGCTCCAGTAAGTGATCAGAAAAAACCCAAATCCTTTTCAAGTCACACACAAGCTCTCCATTTTTGTTTTGGTGAATCTAGAAGATCTTTGGTTTTATATTATTTTGGTTTTATATTCAAATTGGTTTCAGCATGAAATCTCTGATCCCAACTGTTGTTCTTACAAAATATCTAACTGCTCTGTCCTGTAGTATCTTCAGACAAAAAAACAACAACAAAATGCAGATGATTTCTTACCTTCTGTTTAAAAACTGAAAACTAAAATATCAATTAAAACTAAAACTATACTGTCGTAGTTTGTTCCACCCCTAGCTCCAGTTTAAATTAGGCCAGCAGACTTCTATTTTAACACCATATGTGTGTTGAGTTGGCATGTAAAACAACGTAAATTTCTACAAGACTTGCCAAGTAAAGTCAGCAGAGAGCAAAAGATATGAAACTGTTCAGTGTCGGGCGCTCTGTGTGACAGCTTTTCAACTGTTTCAAAACTTGCTGCCATCGCTCAAGTTGTGTGGTGTCTGATCAGTGTTGTGACAGCTCAAACCAATTGGAAAAGAAATTACTGCACAGGATCAGGGGGGAAATGTAAATAATATGATTTTATTGTTCCGCTGCAGAAGGGAAATGAATAACACTGCATGTTTGAAGTGTGGGAATGAACAGTGGTTAGGATATGCTGCCAGTTTTCAATAAGAATACAGGCTTTTGTTCACACAGATCACAAGTCTGGTAGCAAGTGGAAAGATCCTTGATGTGTTTTTCCGACTTGTCTGTGCTTACATTGCGTGTATTTTCTCTGGGTGTCATTGTCAGGTTTTGGCTCCAGTTTTCTTCCCAAAGAGGAGAGTGTAACTGCGGCTCCAGAGGTGGAGGTCATTGAAGACTACCAAGCAAGCAGTCAGGTTAGTCTTTTCCTGTCTCAAAATTGAAGGGATAGTTTGGATCTTTCGAAGTGGGGTTGTATGAGGTAGTCAGGGTTATAATCTACAGTAGATGGTGGCCAGCACGCCGCCCAGTTTGGAGAAGCAGGTAGGAGTCACGATACGTAAGCTAAGCAATGTACTGCTGTGGACGGGGCCACACAGCAAAATGCATTTTAGCCACCTAAAAAGGCCTACCTAAAAAAAAAAAAAATTATTTTAAAAGTGTACGCTATATTTAAAATATTTTCACTGTTTTACCTTGCTGTCAAACAGCGCCTTTACGACGTGAACTAAAGCTGTTGTATCACTCTCTTCAAAACCACCAGACTTCTTTGACAAAAACAGTAATTTTACCTCACAGAACATGGGAGTTGCTGGTCTACCGCTGCCTCAATTGGTTAGTTAGTTAGTTTGTTAGTTTTGTTAGTTCCTAACCCTTTTAAAATACCAAAGTCACACAAAGAAACTTACTGATCGAGGCAGCAATGGACCAGCAAAACTGTGTTCTGCAAGGTAATTAATGAACTGAACTCATAGATAATCTATATCTAACTTATATTTATACAAGAGGATGAATTTGTGTCATCTGTCTGACTATAACCACTTTTAAAACTCAAATGTTCAGCATTCCTAATGAATACATACATACATAATGAAACCAATAATGACAACATCATTGAAGGAAAAAAACATTGGACAGAAATGTAACATGATGAGGAGAACATGAACTGAAGGATTTACTGGACAAAGTTTGCAGCTATGTTTTCAGTAAGGCTTTTACTGTTTGGGTGACACATTGAACTGATTGGCTGTTCCTGCAGGTTTTCCACGAGTGTTTCCTGAATCCCTGTCAGAATAAGGGGACATGTGAGGAGGTCGGGGCGGGATATGTCTGCACCTGCATGCCTGGGTTCACAGGTAAACCACCAGTCTGAGATTCACCTGGTGTGGTGTTTATGTATTAACAACTCTAATGAAGACAGGGAGTTTTAAGCAGTAGGAATAAGATTATCATTAGTGGTTTGTTGTTGTATTTCCTATCATTGCTCTGTGGATAATACCCAGCTGTAATCCTCGCTTGAGTGTTGACATTTATAGCAACGGACATTCACCTCAAGCACCGTTGTGTTGTATTTGACTCTGTTATGGTAAGTGTTTGATACAGCCTCTGATATTTCTCTCCCAGGTGCCAAGTGTGAGATTGATATAGATGAGTGTGACTCTGCTCCGTGTCAGAATGGAGGCCTTTGTAAAGACGGTATGGGAGACTTCCAGTGTCAGTGCAAGCCTGGCTTTTTAGGTAAGGGACCATGAGGAAATAATAAAGTGATACACAGAAAGAGCAAAAAGTGAAAAAAAAGAACTGGTGTACTCAACTGGTAAATGGAACGTCAACTTTATTGATTATTTCAAGGTCTTTAAAGGTTTAGGGATTTGACTTACGGGCCATTGATTACACATTTTAAGTAGCTGTCAAAAACATTGATTACTTGAACAACTCCTAAACCAGACATATTTCTTTGCCTCCATCAGCATATGCCTCTATCTGTGTTTCCTAACTTTTGCCCCCGTCTGTCTCAGGCTCTCTGTGTGAGGCGGAGGTGAACGAGTGTATCTCCTCTCCCTGTCTGAATGAAGGTGTGTGTGTGGACAAGGTCAACAAGTTCACCTGCAGTTGTGCCAGCGGCTTCACAGGTTAGATAACAGTACTGGGTTCAATTTTTATTCTAGACATCAGTTTGACAGTTGATTTCCTCAGACCGTTAAACTTGTTACGTTACAGGTCGTTATTATTATTATTGGCACCTGCAGACTTTGTTGAACTTCATTCTGAGTCTGTACAATATCTACTATTACTGCATACATTGTATATAGAGTATACACATATAATCATACTGTAACTTATACAAAAAGTCTGACCTTGGTGTAGAAAAAGGCTAAATACTAAAGTTAATGCTTTGAAAATGCAGCTGTTTTCCTTTTTTTCTTTTCACATTTCCACAGGATCTCGTTGTGAGCTGGAAATCAACGAGTGCCTCTCCAACCCCTGTCTGAACGGAGGTGTGTGTGATGACCTGATTGGCAGCTACACTTGTAATTGTGCCGAGGGCTTCTCAGGGGATCGCTGTGAGGTCGACGTTGATGAATGTTACAGCGCCCCCTGTCTGAATGGGGCCTCGTGTCTGGATGCTGTTAACAATTTCAGGTAATAATGATTCTGATGGGATGAAGCATCCGCTAAACAAGGATTTTATTATACAGCTTAAAATTATTTATTTAAAAGAGAAACACAGATTTTGTATTAGGGATGCACCGAATCCAGATTTTTGGGGTTCGGCCAAATACCGAATCCACTGGTTAAGATTCTGCCGAATCCTAAACCGAGTACCGAATCCTACTCCCATCCTCAGTCCATTAACACAGAAAACACATTAATGAAGGAAACAATGTCCACAGCCTCTAAAATAGTTAAATGTAACAACTTAATGTTGAAATCACACGCTCTTTTCACATCGTAGGAAAGCACATCGCTATCGCCAGAATACAACAATTTTGTTTGGCAAATTTTCGCTAACCAGTGTATGATGAAGGTGTTGTGAAATGTTTGTTTAAAGCACTTAAATAAGAAATTCATGCTGTTTAGTTTAAAACAGTCTAAAGGAAATGGTAAATTATAGTGTGATTAAAACTCACTTTACTACTAATATAATATATATTATTTACAGTACTTGATTTACAGCTGATATGTGAAAAGGTACACAACCTTATTGTTTAACAGTAATTTAGTTTTACTGCGAACCACCACAGGAAGTGCTTTTATTTTGAAGTAGCCTAAATGGAAGTTGTCTGTCGTGTACTCTTGCTAGCTTACTGAGATGAACGTGAGACGCTAGATGCAAAACATGTCCGTCAAGCTTAAGTTGTTCACTTTCTTGTGTGTAAAACTGAAACATATTGAACAGTAAATGTTCACAGTAAAAGACAAGCATTTTGGTCATCATTTGAAGCCATTCCATTACAGAAGGCATGTTGGGTGGGTGAAATTAGAAAGCTAACGTTAGCTAACGAGCAGCAGCCGAGTAGGGTTCGGTTCGGTGGAAAAAAATTCTAAGGTTCGGCAGAAACCGAACCCGAATCCTGGATTCGGTGCATCCCGATTTTGTATACACATGTCCTGATTTATGTGCTTTACATTCATACATCATTTTGAATATTAGGAAAGGTCAAACTTAAAAAAAATGCCAGGATTTGAAGTAGAGTGAGTCCTCTTCCTGCAGCTCTCCCTTTCCCCTCTCTGTCACACGGGCATATGCATGCCCAGAACAGCCAATAGGACTGTTCTCGCTCTCTAAAATGACCTGTGATTGGCCAAAGGCCTCATGTTCTTCATGCTTCATGATGAACCTATGTTGTAGTGTGTCTCTGTAAGTGGTATTGTACCGTGTTTTCCTTCCCTCTCTCAGGTGCCAGTGTGTGGAGGGCTACCGTGGCCGCCTGTGTGAGGTGGACGTGGACGAGTGTGATCCTAACCCCTGTGTGAACGGGGCCAGCTGCATGGATGGTCTGGGGTCCTACACCTGCCGCTGCCTCCCTGGGTTCAACGGAACCAGGTGTGAGACAGGTACTATAGGACAGATGACACATCACCATGGCAACTCTAGAGGAGGAAAAGAGATATTTTCCATTTTATATCTTGAATATTATTGATTAAAGGAAGACCAGAACAGTCATGTAGAAAAAGCTAGGTGTTAACAACAGCAATTATTTAATTCATTTAATCCAACAAACTGTTTTATTCACTCTATACACTGTCAGAGATGTCCCCTGCCTTCAACCTGGACTTTGAGGTGTCTGGTATCCATGGTTACGTAATGATGGATGGAGTGATGCCGGCGCTGACAGAGATCACCTGTACCTTTTGGATGAGGTCATCGGACACCACCAATTATGGCACACCTGTCTCCTACGCTGTGGAGGGCAGCGACAACGCTTTCCTTCTCATAGACTACAATGGGTCAGTGATATACTAAGTTAAGAGAATATAAATGCACGTACACAGTTTTATATCATACAGTACACATTTAGCAGTGTATGCAATTATTCTCCTGTTTCCAGTTTTTTGTCCTGCATTCCTCCTTTTTTATTTATCAAATAGAAAAATCACCTTTCTGATTTATTATTCACCTTTCCTAGTATATACTGCCGGATGACACTCTTTTTGGCCGGATGTCCGTTACCTTACACTTTCTTTGTGTTGGAATTTTAAACTCTGGTGGATTTCTGAGGACTATGGGTAACTGCTCCTCAGATCTCTGCAGGGTAAATCCAGACAGCTAGCTAGACTATCTGTCCAATCTGAGTTTTCTGTTGCACGACTAAAACAACTTTTGAACGTACACGTTCCACCAAAACAAGTTCCATCCCGAGGCTATTTTGCAGCATCACGGTGGCTCTGTCCGTTGCTTAGCGCCGCCCATGACGATTGTGATTGGTTTAAAGAAATGCCAATAAACCAGAGCACGTTTTTCTCCCTTCCCGGAATGCTGTGTGGACTAGCCAGAGCCTCCTCCGCAGCGCGGTAGAGGAAGGTCTGGCAAAGCGAGACTATACCTCTCCTAATGCTTTCTTTCTTTTGTATTAAATCCTCTCTGACCGTTTTTCCTCCATCCCTACAGGTGGGTGCTGTATGTGAATGGTAAGGAGTGGATCACTGACTGTCCTGCAGTGAACACGGGTCAATGGTACCACATTGGGGTGTCCTGGAGGAGCTGGGATGGTGACTGGAGAATCTACATCAATGGGAAGCCCTCAGACGGAGGCAAAGGCCTGTCAGTCGGCACCACTATCCCAGGTGTAGTGCTATCCTCGACCTGGTCACCTTTCTGCCATAACAATGATTTATAAGTAGCTATAATGAGCGTAATTGCTTTAGTACAACAATGCTGGATGTCTTTGTTTCTAATCAAATTTACAGTGTATACGTTTCTTGTATTTTTTAAATATAAACACAGTAACTCAGTAGATAAGAAGAATAGTTTCTCAGTGAGTTGCCGTTAACCTCTGACCTTTAACATGTGTTCTGTAGGCGGTGGGGCGCTGGTATTAGGTCAGGACCAGGATCAGAGGGGCGAGGGCTTCAACCCTGTCGAATCCTTTGTCGGCTCCATCAGCCAACTCAACATCTGGGATCGTGTTCTCACACCTCAACAGGTAAATTTAGTAATTGGTGTTTCTGTTTTAAATATGCTTTTTAGGACTGCTTAGGCAAATGTGAACCCATGTATATGAAACTAGGTAATTTAACATGTATCACAGTCATGAAACATAAATATTTATGTGAATGTGAATATGATTTTTTTAATGTTGTACCAACTGATCTTGCTCTCCTCTATACTGTAGATCAAGGTCCTGGCCAGCAGCTGTCCATCTTCCCATGTCACCCACAGAGGGAACGTGCTCGCCTGGCCAGACTTCCTCAGCGGGGTGGTGGGCCGAGTCAAAGTAAACCACAGCAGCGTTTTCTGTGCTGGTAAGAGATGCTTCACAAAACCATACACTACCTTGAATGATGAAGTTCTAAATACATTTCTAAAATGGATGTGCACAGTGTTTTGGAGTATGTTTTTTCAGTTAGTATGCCTAACAGTGGCTCTGTCTCCAAAACTGAAAACCCTCCCTGGTCTCTCCAGATTGCCCCAAACTGGAGAACGCAGTGCCCTACCTGCACGCCTCCACTGTGGAGGTGAGCCCCGGGGCCCAGGTCCAGCTGTCCTGTGATCCCGGCTTCTACCTGCTGGGGGAGCCGGTGCTACAGTGCCAAAATAAAGGAGAGTGGAGCCATCCTCTGCCCAGCTGTGAACGTAAGGCATAGACACAAACTGCTCTCTGATTTGAAATGTAAATGATATACCATGTGCTCTTAAAATTTAAAATCTTACATTTCTGGGGTTATAAACATCCTTAAGAAATGAAATACTTTGAAAGATCCTAAACATGGAAATCTCTGATAAACAAAACATTTTACTGTATTCCTTTTGCAGGAGATGGATTAATGGTACTGTTTTACTGTACATTTGACATACCAAAATAAGAAGAATACAGCTATTAGGTAGACAGCCTGTAGGGGTGAGGTCCTTGATAATATTACTTTTTGTGTGTTGCAGGAGTGTCCTGTGGCCCTCCTCGTCCTCTGGAGAACGGCTTGTTTCAAGGGACAGACTTCCATGCCAGCAGCTCTGTGGTCTATCAGTGTAACGCTGGCTTTTACCTGCTGGGAGACACCAAGGTGCACTGCACCAACAGTGGCAAGTGGGGAGGAAATCCACCAGCCTGTCTCGGTACTTCATTAGACAACATTGTTTTTCTTAATCAGTGATACATGGGAAAGAAAATCCTGTTTGGAAAATTGAAAAGGCACAAATATCTGTGTTACGTATTTGTGTGCGTTCTTCTGTGTGTGTGTGTGTGTGTGTGTGTGTGTGTGTGTGTGTGTGTGTGTGTGTGTGTGTGTGTGTGTGTGTTCAGATGTGGATGAGTGTGCTCTGGGATCTGACTGTGATGACCACGCTAGTTGTCAAAACACGGACGGCTCCTACATCTGCACCTGTATCCAGCCGTACAGTGGCGACGGAAAAAACTGCACAGGTAACAAGCATCCATGTTGGAGAAAGTGCTATTAAAGGGAACCATTGTAGTTATCCATATATAAACCCATTTCTTATGAGTGTGTGTTTGTCTTCCTACCAGAGCCAGTGAAGTGTAAGAACCCCGGGTCTCCAGAATTTGGTCACAGAGAGGGCAGCAACTTTCTGATGGGCGGTGAGGTTGTTTTTGGCTGCGAGAACGGCTATGAGCTGATTGGCTCGTCTCGCCTCCACTGCCTGGAGACAGGAAGCTGGGACGACCCAGTCCCATACTGCAGAGGTAAGGTGTTGAGTGGTCATGTCATGCCAACACTGTGCAGCAGCTGTACTGTATATACTTTTTTTTTTTCTCCATTAAATTACTGAAAGTAACAAATATATTGTCTATCTCTATTTTTAGGTTGCATGCATCGTCCAGCTGCTGTAAATACTCACATACTCACTGTGTGTATTAATCCGCAGTTGAAAATAGTCCCTAAGAAATACACAATTTACTCCTATTTGAGTAACGTTTACTAAAGAACTACAGTGCTCAGCAGATTTGGGAAAATACAGAGTCTTTTTATAAGATGTAGATGAATATGTTTGTGACCTGTTTAAAGTTGTAAACCATAGTTTGTCTTCATAGTAGACAAATTGGATTTGGGGCTGAGTGCCACAGACAGGGCAGGGATGTCAGTCTTGTTATTGCAATTTGCTGACAATAGGCAACTATAGAATATTACCATCTCCTTTATATGTGTTGGAGTGAGATACAGTACTTGATATACATTACCTCCAGTGTCATGTGTGAGGTGTGTAAGTATTTCACTGCCAGGTTTCATTCTGCATGTTTCATAATGGCTGTATCGTAACATGAATATCATAGGTTGATAACATAGATATACTTGTATACCTAAGACATAAATGTACATTCCCATTTAAACACATTTGGAACAGCTCAATACAAAGGGACTCAGTACTATTACGGCCATTAAACTGCTCTTTATTCTTTATGATAAAGCAGTTTCCTTATCAAATCATCCAGCTATTAGAGCCAACTGGATCTGAGTAACACACAAATTAAACTTTCAGCTCGACCCAAGTCTGAAATGCTGTCGGAATTAATGAAAATACTGCAGAAGGAGGGATCACTGTATTATTTCAATCTTCATATCTTATCCACAAAGAAAACAAAATCTGTTTAATAAACTATAAAAGGTTGTTCGGGAGATTCTTTTCAGCTCAGATCAGTCTATAAAAACTATTTTCTCATTGCGGTGTACAATCCATCAGTGATGCAGCCTGTGAGCAAACAAAAACTTTCTTCTTTCTTGCTATTATAACAATTTAAACTCTTTCCGTAAATGTGCTGTCTTGTCTGAATAAAGCCATTAAGAACATTAACTTAAAAGTCACCTATATCTGAATGACAAAAAGCCTTTATTTTGACAGAAAGATGAACCCAGCAATGTTATGGGCTTCAGATTTATAACAGAAAGCCTGCAACATAAAATGCAGATACAGACTGATATACAATGGAGGTCTAATTATGGAGAAATGTAGTATCCAGTGTTTCTAAAGTCTTTAAACGTGTCTTTTAATTCTTTAATCTGTCACTTGTAAATCCCTCAACTCCATGGAAGTGCAATATTTAATCACTGAAGTACCCCTTTAAGTAGTTCTCTTCTTCATGCACTAATGCCTCTCTGTCACACCTCTTTGGCTTCTATCCACGTATACACTTTCCTGTGTGCTTCTTTTATCCTATCAGTGTAAAATGTAATGTGGCATTAATCCTAGAAAAAGTCTTTGCCAAAGTCTAAGTCTAGTCTACATTTCATCAATAACACTGACAGGCGTCTGTAAACTTCTAGTCTTTCTTCTTCAAAACTTTCTAGCAGTTACTAATCGTCTCTGTAATGTTGCACTGTAGCCCTCTCCTGCCCGATGCCATCTGTCCCAGAGAACTCCATCATGAAGGGCAACAACTTCACCTATGGAAGCAAGGTGACTTTCAGGTATCATTTGCATCCCGTACAACACCATGTTGTAATAATGACAGTAGGAAACATTATACAATTCTGGAGTTTCTTGTTAACTTCTGGGTCTCACTCTGTTTTCCTTCTCCTCAGCTGTATGAAGGGCTTCCTGCCTCAGATCCCCTATGAGTTCCAGTGTCTTGCTAGTCTGAGGTGGAGCGGGACGCCACCGGCCTGTCACCCAGTGACCTGCGGGGGGCCTCAAACTGTCGCGAACGCTGACTACACCCTCAACACAAACACATACCAGTCTACTGTCACATATACCTGTGCTGAGGGATACAGGTATGGATTTATTATACATTTTCTAATAAATGCCAATTGTACCCATAATTTGAATTTCATAGCAGGTTTTTTAAGTTGACATAATCTTCAATGTGTTATAATAAAATAAAATATAATACAAATGGACAGGAACTAATTGGGACTATTTTCTTTTTCATCACTATTTTCAAATTCATAATAACTGCACCGAGCCACTGATGTCTCAACTGTGTTTGTAGAATCAACCATCAAACACCTCATTTAATCTGAAACAAGATATATATTGTTATTGCTGATTAAAAAATAAATTACATTTACAGATGCTGATTCAGTTATGTCAGCACAATGCAGTTGCAACCTCCACAGACATTATGAACACTGTATGATGCTCTGTGGCAATTTGTAACATGCCATTAATGATTTATTTGTTTCACAAGTATATCCTCTATAAATCTCTTTGACACTGTGATTGCAGTAGTGTGAGTGTGTAAACTAAGTAGTGTGTTGCTGCGAAGACCACAGGGCTCCATGGAAGTGGTTTGTGAAGCGACAGGGGAGTGGAGCAGGCCTGTCCCTCGCTGTGTGAACGTCCTGTGCAGCGAGCCTCCGGCCCTGAATGATGCAGTGACTGTGGGAGAGAACTTTGAACTGGGAAACAAGGTGCACTATGTCTGCAAAGAAGGGTAAATGTGGTTGACTCAGTTATTATGCTGTTTTGTCAGTTGACACTGACATACAACAAACATAACAAAAACTAAAACTAAACTGTTGACATTCTGATATCGCATTTTGTTGAGCTGTGACTTATTTTGCTCTTTGCTAATCTCTTTTCACAGCTACACTCTGATTGGCCCAGAGACCAGAGAATGTCTGCCAAGTGGCCAATGGAGTGACAGCTCAGCCCAGTGCGTCCCCCGCTCCTGTGGCCCCCCACCTGCCATCGACCACGCCGAGCCCTATGAGAGCCACCAACTGTTTGGAGACACTGCTAATTACTACTGCACTGACGGATACACTGCTGGCAACAACTCTAAGATGGTGTGTAACGCTCAGGGTGTGTGGGCGCCTCCTGATGGCACGGAGGCCCCTCGCTGCATCGCAAACTTCTGCCTACGTCCACCTGAACTACCCCATGCTATTTTAGATTCGGTCAACAAACCCAAATACGCCAGCAACACTGAAGTGAGCTATAAATGTGAGGAGGGCTTCATGCTCAACACCACAGCCACACTGAGATGTCTGATGGGAGGAGAGTGGGAGCCTTCGCCGCATGATATCGGCTGTGTGCCGGTGAGGTGCTCCAAGCCTGAGAGCATTGATCGGGGCTATGTGAGTGGAACAAACTATAGTTTTGGAGCTGTGGTGGCGTACAGCTGCGATAAAGGCTTCCTGATCCGAGGGGAGAAAAGGAGGACCTGCAAGGCTGATGGAGAGTGGGGAGGAGCTCTGCCTACCTGTTTTCCTGTGTCCTGCTCTCCCCCTCCTCCACTCAAGAATGGATACATCCAGGTTAGCCGCATACAGCTTTTAAACTCAAATAACTGTCTCAGAACTTTGTTTCTATTTTTCCTATAATTGTGACCAAATTGCATCTTTATTTATCAAAATTATTGGGAAGTAACAGACCTAAAATAAAGTGTTACCAATAAAAAAATGTTAAGCTGCTGGTTACATGAGTAAATATGTTTAATTATGTATCCCTCTGTTTATTCCCATATAGAGCAGATTTCGATTCACCTTCAACAGCAAGGTGACGTACGCCTGTCATGCAGGATACAGGCTTGTTGGTCGTCCAGATAAAGTTTGCCAAGCCAACCGCCAGTGGTCCAACAACGACCCTCCCACCTGTGTCCTTTTGACCTGTGACCCTCCTCCCAACGTCGTCCATGGACATTACAGGGGATCTGATTTCCAAGTGGGCCGAAAAGTGCAGTATGTCTGTGATGAGGGTTACGAGCTGGCTGGGGATGCCACCTGGACCTGTCTGAAGTACGGAAGATGGGATAAGACGAGGCGTCCTCGCTGCTCACCGGTGCAGTGTCCAGAGCCACCGCTGGAGGAGAACCACCTGGTCCTGAAGGGCCTGGATTCTGAATCTGGAACAGTGGAATTATCCTGCGAGGATGGCTACGTACTGGAGGGGGCCAGAATCCTACGCTGCATCCCCTCCCAGGAGTGGAACGACACCTTTCCAGTGTGTAGGCAGGTGTTTTGCGGCTCACTGCCTGAAGTGTCGTTTGGTGGCCCTTCCTTGTCCTCTCCTCCCTTCCCTTTCAGCTCCGTGGTGAGCTACACATGCATGGATGGCTTTACTTTAAGAAAAGAAGGCTCTGTGTCCTGTCTAGCCAGCGGACAGTGGAGCAGTCCTTACCCAGAGTGTATCCCTGTTGAATGCCCTCAGCCTGTGGAGATTTCTAATGGTATCGTTGATGTCCAAGGTCTAATGTACCTCAGCAAAGCACTGTACAGCTGTAAGACTGGATATAATTTGGCGGGCAACTCAACTGTCCTCTGTGGAGAGAATGGACTCTGGATTGGAGGGGTGCCTTCTTGTCGCCCAATTGAATGCTCAATCCCTAAACAGACAGCCAATGGAAAAGTAGTTTATACAAAACTCCAGTTTGGTCACAGTGCTACCTACTCCTGCCGTCGTGGTTATCGTCTTCAAGGCCCAGAGACTCTGAAGTGCCTGGCCAGTGGGGAGTGGGACATCGAGCCACCTGCTTGTGTGCAGATATCCTGCACCCCACCCCAACCTGTTGAAAATGGATTCGTAGAGGGCCAGGATCACAGTTTTGGGGTTACCATTTTTTACAGCTGCTTTCCTGGCTTCCAGCTAGTTGGCCAGGACCATTTGACCTGTGAGGAGTTTGGCTGGTCTACTTCTGTTCCTGTCTGTGTGCCCTCGGACTGTGGTCTGCCTCCTCACATTGACTTTGGGGAATATGTTAGGGTGAAGCAGCTGGGAGGAAGCTCGTATGCTGCTTCTAAAGACAGTGGATCATTAGCCTCACCTATGGACTTGAGCTTCCTTCATGGGACGTTTATCGAGTACCGTTGCCACAAAGGTTACGACCTCACGAGCCCCACCAGGTTGGTGTGTCAGGAAGATGGAGGCTGGAACGGCACAGCCCCGTCCTGTGTCCCAGCAGAGTGTGAAACACCACCCAGTCCAGAGCACGGCTGGGTGAATGTTACTGATAGCTCCTTCGGCAGTATGGTCAAGTATACTTGTGAGGACGGTTATGAGCTGGAGGGGGAGCCTGTGAGGCAGTGTGTATCAGGTCGACTGTGGACTAATGACGCCCCAGTTTGTCGGCCTGCCTCCTGTGGCGATCCAGGCGCTATCGCTAATGGCACAACTCACGGAGGGGCTTTCGTGTATCCTGAGGTCTTGCACTATGAGTGTAGTCCTGGATTTGTCCTGAAGGGTAGTGACACTATCGTCTGCCAGGCAGATGGGAAGTGGAATGGACAGAAGCCTTGGTGTGAGCCAGTATCTTGTGGTCCTCCTAAAGTCCCCAGTGATATTACTTTTACAGGAGAGGAGTACAGCTATAATAATGAGATAGAACTGAGGTGTCAGCACGGTTTCCTCCTACAAGGGAAATCTATCAGTGTTTGCCAGGCTGATGGCACCTGGAGCCATGGGTCTCCTACCTGTGTACCTGCCCGCTGTGGCAAACCCCCACCAATACCCAATGGGAGTGTGTTGGGGTCAGAGTTTGGCTTCAACAGCAAGGTAAACTATGAATGTGATGAGGGATACACACTTAACGGAGATCCAACACGCATTTGTCATTCGAATGGACTTTGGGACAAACCTGCACCTCGCTGTGACATCATAACTTGTGATCCACCCGAGGACATCAGTCACGGCTTCCTGAACGGCTCCAGCTTCAACTACGATGACGTGGTGGAGTACGTCTGCTTTGATGGCTATGAGGTAGTCGGGGATTCCATCCTGCGGTGCTCCGCTCAAGGCTTCTGGGTGGGCACCGTGCCTGAGTGTCGGCCCTGCATCTGTGCCCTCCCTGTGGTGAAATTTGGTGCAGTTCTTGGTCGCAACCGCGCCTGCGGAGACCTAGTGCGCTTCCAGTGTGACGATGGCTACAAGCTGCTGGGTCCCTCTGAGGCGGTGTGTGAGAAGGGAGGGGTGTGGAGCCCCGGTGTGCCTGTGTGTAGCCAGGGGAGGTGCAGTGTCGCCCCACCTACAGTTCCTAATGCTGTCCTGCAGGGCGGCAGTGCCACCTTCCCAGACATAGCTATATACAGGTGTCGGCCCGGCTACCAGCCAAAGGGGTACCCACATCTCTCCTGTGGAAGAGACGGCAGGTGGGGGGAACCCAGACTCAGCTGTGAGCCTATGAACTGTGGAAAACCTCCAACTGTAGCCCACGCTCAGGTGGTGGGAGACAGCTTCACCTTCCCAAACCAGATCACATACAGGTGAATACTGTATTAATGACATTTATAAAACCTTATTTTTCTGCCATTTCTGATGGACATTAGCCAACACAGTGCATGTGCATTGTTGGTTTAATTACACCAGAATATTTTTGCAACAAAACACTCCCAGTAAGTTTGTGGGATCAGGGAAAACTATAGCCCAATTATACTCCTGCATGAAAAAATAATAATTCTACCCTTAGTAAAGATGTTTGATTGTCTGCACCATATATTTTTCAAACTTATTGAATATCCATATAATTTTCCTGTTTCCCTCTTGCTCTCCAGGTGTGAGGATGGGTTCAATTCAGCCACAAAGACAGCCTCTCTCTCCTGCCAGAGTGATGGCACCTGGTCCAAACACAGCATTAGGTGCAGCCCCTCCCCCTGCCCGCTACCCACCAACTTCTCCATCCCCCATCTTGTAATCACTGGGAAGGATCTCACTCCTGTTGGAGGCACCATCACCCTCTCCTGCCCTTCTGGTTTCTACCTGCAGGGGTCAGCGCTGGCTGAGTGCCAGGTAGGAAAGATGTTGGTCAATTATTTGTCTAAGTCTCTGAGATCCTTAATCTTAATGTGACTTCCTGGTTAAATAATGATTAACAAGCTGCTCTTGGTCACTTTATGTGCATGCAAAGAAGTTGTTGTGACCTGCTTTCTGAAATGACGTTTTTTTGATAATAAAACCCTAGCTGAGATTTAGAGGAGTGCAGACGGGAAATGTTTCAGTCTGTTTGCTGTTACATAGTGTTTAAAATATTGTGCAATATCGTCACTGGGATTTAAAGAAGTAGCACTTATGGTTTGGCAATGACCAATGAAGAAATTTCTCCACTGAACATGTCAATTAAGAACCATGAATAATGTAGTACTTTCCTGTCCTGTCTATTGTATGGTGTGATAAGCTGGGTGGAAGCTGGGCTCCAAGTGTCTCCTCAGTTTCCTGTGACCTGGTGGTTTGTGAGAAACCCCCTCCTCTTCTTCACGGTGTCACCGAGGGGGACAGCTACAACTATGGAGCCATTGTCATGTACTCATGCCTGCCAGGCTTTGACATGAAGGTACTGCTCATCAGGCCAACTTTCCATCTGTAGAGTTTCAGTAGTTTAGCAGAAAAGATTTATAATCGTTTATAATATGTAAATGACAAAAATGGGGAAAACAACATCACAAAGACGAGCAAAAACACAGTTGTATTGGAAAACCACTTCTAATTCAAAATTGTGGATAGTAGAACACATTCCTTGCTTTGCTGTGAGTTTAAACTTAACAACGTATCTTTTTCAAGATATGATTTGTGTAGAATAGTGCCTTCAAAAAGTCAGTCATCTCCTGTAATACAACACAGGGCTTCCTCTCCCCTCCTGCACAGTGCTTTTAAACAATTCAATTCAATTCAATTCAATTTTATTTATAGTATCAAATCATAACAAGAGTTATCTCGAGACACTTTACAGATAGAGTAGGTCTAGACCACACTCTGTAGTTTACGAAGCCCCAACTATTACAGTGGTTGCCTCAAGAGCAAGCATTAGCAGTAGCTATAGCGACAGTGGCAAGGAAAAACTCCCTTTTTTGTTAGGAAGAAACCTCGGACAGACCCAGACTCTTGGTAGGCGGTGTCTGACGGCACCAGTTGGGGGAGTGGTGAATGGTGGCAATAATAGTCATAATAAAGATAGTGGAACAGTAGGCTGAGCTAATGACAGTCAGATTACAGAAAGTCACATGCTTTCTCCTCAGCAATCAATCAATGCAGTTACAGAGCAGACAGGAGCTGACTCACTCTGTTGCTGATACACTGATACTCACTGATATGCTAGCCTCTGCAATTTGAATACTTGCCACGGTGCCTTTCATTACACTGACGATACACCCAAAGAGGACAAACTGCTAACTTTAACAGCAGTAAGATAATTATGTCAAATGAAAAGGTTCATTGTTTCAGTCCGACATGAAAGAAAATCTATATTATGGATCTTATTTCTAGGTTGTCTACTGTTCTTGTATCTTTACACGTTGTTCTTGTTATCATTATCAGGGAGACTCTATCCAGACCTGCCAGGGAGACAGAACATGGAGTAGCACCCAGCCAGTGTGTGTTGGTAGGTTTGTTTACACATGAAGGACAGACCAGGAAATGTCTTTAAGAATGTCAAATATTTAATCTTTTGATTTTAGTGTCTCGTCAGTAAAGCTGAGAACACGTCCTAAGAGTATTAAAACCTACAAAGACAGGAAGCCCCACACACGCTATTTGTTCATCTTAATAATTTGTGCTGCAAATTGAAATGGCAAAACACTCAAGGCACACTACACCATTCCTTCCGTTGTTTCTGGACAGTTTATTCAAAACATTGTCTCCTAGTTGTTGTCCACGGTGCTGATTCCAGTCGTCCTCTCAAAACAAATTGAAATGAAGATACAGTAATTTAGATTGTATGGAGGCTGTAACCTAGAGTTCCTCTTAATGTTGTGCAATCTGTTACATTGTGCTGTACACACATACATCTATACCAACACACCTTTCACATGTTGTTTACACTGGTCTGTTGTCTCCTTAGCACAATCCTGTGGGCCTCCTCCCACTGTACAACATGCACAGGTCCAGACGTCAGGAGAGACTTACCTACACAATGCCAGTTATGTATGTAATGCCGGCCTGCAGCTGGTTGGCCCAAAGACTCTCATCTGTCTAGCCAACGGCACGTGGAGCCTGCCAGCACCTACATGTGAAGGTACGGAGGATGGCCAGTAAGCAATGAATTAAAAGCTGATTTGTTGAAGGCTCTACCTGTACTCAAGTACTAGAGTACTGTTTCTCTTTCTGAATCATGATTTTACTCTCCATTATTTCCTCTCATGTCAGTGGCCAAAGGCTGCGACAGCCCGAAACAGATGCTGTACGGTAAAGCGCAAGAGCACAACCTCAACACAGGGCGCGCTGTGGAGTTCCAGTGTGATAAAGGCTACAACTTGGTGGGAGATTCTCTGGTGGTGTGTATGGGGGGCAACACCTGGAGCTCCGCTTTCCCCACCTGCCAACGTGAGAAACATGCATGCAGAATAAAGGGGGCGTTTAACTGGTGTGATATGAATAAATGAATTCACTACTACCTGCCGCTGCTAGTGTTTCCTGTTATGTTTGACTTCTTTCTTTACAGCTTGTCAACACAATCCTTGTTGCAACGGTTGCTTTTGACAAACTCCTGTGCATTTGGCAAACGTTTGCAACACATAGACCACACAGTGCAAGCAAATGCTCAAAATTGTTTGGAACATCACTGAGTTTCATTATCTGTTTCACAACATAGCCTGTGGCAAAATAGTTAATGAGTCAGAGCTCTGTTTCAAAATGTGATCTAAAACTAACATACATTTCTTTGTATGCACTGTTGAGCCCAAACATATATCAAGTGACCATAGAAATAGAGGCTTCTATATAGCACATACTGCAGTCTTGCCCTGCATTAATAGTCTTCTGTTCTGGCATATTGCAATGTCTGTGGTGGGATTACATTACATTCAAAGATGTTTTCAGCGTTTATCTACCCCCAATTTACATATACTGAGAAAAAGAATATCACCAAGTACAGCCTTAAACTAGACTTTATAGGTATCACAGATATACTATAAATACAGAAACATAAAAAATGTTTTGGGGTACATAAGTTTTACTGTCTCCCCTAAACATCCATATAAAGATAGATTTTTTTAAACTCTCAAATCCAAACATCTGTTATATATAGTCAGTACCCATGTTAGCTATGCCATATTGGTGTTGTGTCTGTGGTAAACATGTGAGAAATAATACTTTTTTATTGCTTACAGATACAGTGTGTCAACCACAGACAATTAGCCAATAATCTTTCACTTCTGGTATTTACAGCTAAGTCTTGCCCGGCTCCTCCAGGCTGGAGGGAGGACAGAAGCAGGAACGGATCCCAGCAGGAGTTTCATGTTGGACAGTCGGTCCGTGTCAGCTGTTCTAAAGGTCAGCAGGTGAAAGGCAGCGGCACCATCACCTGCAGGCCAGACCAGACCTGGAGCCCCATCAGCTCTGTGTGTGAAAGTAGGTGTTTTCTTCGAAAGGTGAAAAACATTGTATATATACAGTATCTTCTTTGGGAAAACGTTACTGTTGATTCATATCTGCAAGTATACAATATATATTTTATTTAAAATAAATGTAAAACCACACACCTACAATATGTCACCACATAATCCATCAATAATAAAGCCTGGCCAATCCATCAGCATGCCACTAATATTGACAAATATTAATACTGATATATCAGTATTGGTGCATAGGTTGGTAGACAGGTAAACATAATTTGCAGTACATATGGTAATTGTTGATTTTTCTAAATTTAAGTTTGTGTTTATTTATAATTCATTTTATAATTTATACTTATTTTAATTACTTGATTTGAAGTGATGTTTACTGCTCAAAATGTAAAGTCATTTTTGATAGTTAACTTTATTGTTCGACTGTAAATGATTATGTCTCAGTTAGGGCTGTCAGCGATAACGCGTTAATCGCGATGCGATTAAGGGCCAACGCAATGCGATTCATTTTTTTTAATCGCATGCCAGCATTTATTAATTTATTTATTTTATTTTACACTTCACTCTGCTTTGCGTCGTGCCTAACAGGCTACTATTTTGACCCTTTGCAGCACCGTTACTTATCATCAAGCTGCCACTTCCTCCTAACACATCCTGCTGCTGCAGGCAAGGTGGTAAGCTTCGCTTCAGAGCTCGAACCTCTTATGGCGCCATTTTGATGCTACAAAGCGATCACCCCCCGTTAGCATTCCATTGACTGCCATTCATTTTGACGTCACTTTGATAGCGAATAACTTTACATCTGAAGCATTTAAAGACTTTATTTGTCCATTGTTTATTTCTAAAGAAACACGACAATGTATAAAAGGCTCCATTACCTTGTACCTCACGTTATGGCTCCGTAGCAGACGTTTTTGTAAAAATAGGCTAATGATTGTGTCATAACCACGCGACTTACTGTTGCATAGTAGAGGAATTACCGTATAGTACAGGAGAAGCTCGCAGGAAGTTTCGACTTACATTAGCTGTTTAAGTTGAATTACTAATGTTAACTAGCATTTTAGTTAGCAATAATTAGCCTGTGCCTATGTTATCTCTTTACATATACCTACGCTCTCCGTCTCTGCAAGATTGGGAATGATTGAGATTTCTCTTGGCACAGTACCAGAAGACTTAGAACTTTCAGACAGGTTGCTCACGTCACATTTACGTCGTCTCTCTCAGTTGGAGGCTGCGCAGTAACGCTCAGTGCTCACCAGAAAAGTGCTTCTAATGGCCTTCACTGGTCTCCGTCCAGAGCAACGGGATCTGTTGGTCTATTCTTATATACAGTCTATGGTTGCAGGCTGCAGGCATGATGGAGAAAGACAGCAACAATGAAATCCTGAATGGTGCTTTTTATTTTCCAAAACTCCCGGACGGCTCGTAGACAAGTCGAAAGCCATGTGCACGTTGTGTAAAGCCGAATTAAAATATCACCGAAGCACGTCAAGCTTGAGCTACCACCTACAGAGCTAAGCATAGTAGTACAGTTAACGTGATGCTACCCGCTAGCATGCTACCCACTCAGGCAAAGCACTATTTTGGAGAGTGCTACTTGCCGACCTGTGGATGAAACCAAATCCCAAAAAATTACTACAGCTCTTGCGAAACGGGTGGCAACTAACTGCAGACCTGTCAGCATCGTAGAGGACTCGGGTCTTAAAGACGTACTACGGTTGGCATGTTCTGACCCGTCTCATTGCCGTCGAAGGGGACAGCAGCCCCACACAGAGCCTATATGACACAGAGAATGCAGCCCAACTGGAACTGCTGCAAAGTGCTGCAAACGCTGTCTCATTAACCGGTGATCACTGGTCAGTGAGTAATCAGCATTATTTAATAATATTTAATTCAATATAACACTATATTGACTCTAGTAAGGATAGGGATTTTTAGTTTTTTAGTTAGGTACTTGGAGGAATTGTGCAATAATGACAGATTCACACATTTTTCTTTTGTTTACAGTAAATAAATAATTACAAATCTTAAAATCAAGTTCATAAAGTAACTTTCTTTGCATTCATTTGATTGCCAGTCAAGATACACTGGTAACAATTGCTTTCGATTGTTAATATGTACTTAAAAACTGTTCTGAAATGCAAAATAATAGAATTTTAATCATGTGATAAAACATGCGATTAATCGCGATTAACTATAGAAATTCAGCAATTAATCGCGATTAAAAAAATTAATCGTTTGACAGCCCTAGTCTTAATACATGTTTGTCACAACGCTTTCATTGTTGACGGATCCAACCATGTTTGTTCATGTTAAGTGTTTCTGTCAATATAGCATGTCCATATTATTCAATTTTTTAATTTTTTTTTTTCAATTCTCAAATTCACTTTTGGCCTAAACAAATCATGAATTGTTTTGCTTCTCCTTGCTCAGTCTGAGATCCAGTTCATGTGATTTGGTTATGTTCGGGGAAATCAGTCAAATGTAATAATTGGATTGGTTGTTGATATGTACTAAGACTAGCAAATCATGTCATAATTCATAAGATAATTGGGTAGAAATTGTATATTTGATATTTCACACCTCTGCATGCTCCCCTTGTCTTCTGCTGAACACTTCTCTACGCTTGCATGGCTGTTGGCTTCAATCTGCCTGTTAGCTGAAGTACCATTTCTCTCCGTTGTTGTCTGTCTCTCAATGAGCTTTTATCAAAACAAACAGGGCTGCATCAAACACTGTGTTGGTGTCCTGTATGCTGGACTAATTATGGGCACCTCTGCCGCTTCTATGGCAACCTTTGTGAGATAATCCTGTGATCTTTCTTGCGTGCAGTTTTCTTGAATATGCAAAACAATGGTGCTTAGGTTGCTATGGCTCGTTGTTTTGTATTTGCATGGTATTTATTCCCCTATATGCCTGTTCACTGTAATCCTTTCAGTCCTCTTTTGGCCATAGGGAGGTAGTCCACCGATTGTCGAGCCACACAACTGAAGTATTTGACACATTTGGATATTTTGCATGAAATTCACAGGTAATGCGGGATAGAAAAACACAGCTTGATTTCATACAATGGACACCAATTTCTTACTCTGCAGTGCACAATTTTATATTCAATATTTTTTTAACAATATGCAAAGGGTAGACAAAATAACATTAACACCTTACATATACATTAGAAGCCCCAACAAATGTTTCTTGAAGCTCATATTGCTCAGTTATTGTTGACACCAACAGAAGTTTAAGTCATTTTTACAGTTTTTGTATATATTGTTGCAAAGCAACTCTTCTGTTAAGTGTTGTCCAAGAAGTCACTTCTTGGATTGCTGGTACATGAGTGTCAAACACCGGCCTACGGAAACAGGAAGAGAAACAATGGGTGGCTTCAGTTTTTATGAACACCTCTGACAGTCTCAGGAAAAGATTAACATAGTAAGCTGCAATTGTACTATACTGTAAGGTGTTTCTTTCATTTTGTCCACTACCCATAGATTTGCAACTTTCCTCTTTGCTCAAACAGAAGATTGATATGCTCATCAACTTTTTAGGCCCTTCAGTAAAAGCAAAGTAGCAGCATGTTAAGGCAGACAATAATTTAGACAGAGGAGACAGAAAACGTGTAGTGAGTAACTCGTAGGTCGTTCCATCTGGGCTGTTGTACAGGGGTGTCCTGTGGCCCCCCCCTCCATGTGGCCAATGGGGTGGTGCGGGGGGCGGTGTTCCAGTTCGGGGACGTGGCGGTGTACTCGTGTTTTGGCGGCTACGCCATGGAGGGCGTTGGAAGGAGCAGGTGTCTGGAGAACGGCACCTGGACGCTGCCTCCCACATGCAGAGGTAGAGAAAACACCTCTGTGCTCAACAGAATGGACTCTCCTCTTTTCCCTGGACACTTCCTGCTTCCTCTGACTGTCCCTTTTGCAACATGACGCCGTGCTGCTTCTCTGCTTTTTAATTCTTCTCTGGACTGCCACTGCTCATCCCCAACAGATACAATTTTCTCTGGAGGTTATTAACGCCCCAGTGCCTGCTCTCTCTGTCTTCTAATGCCTCCTTACCAAATAAGGTTGGGAAAGGATACGGTTCAGCTTCACCACAGAAACTCTTCCCTCTCGTTGTACCATGATGCCTCTTCCTGTGCACTCGAATATGAGTACTTTGTAAATCCTGGATCCAGCCCCATTAAAGGAAGAAACCCCTGTCAATTTGTTATGGGCTTGGCATTTCAGGGGCCGTTGTATCGCCTATTGGTGTTTTTTTCTTATTCCTGTGGATATAAATATACAATGTGACGTGACACGATATTTATAGTGCATCAACAGTTTGGTGGTCATTTTTCTAAGCTATACAAAAAACCCATAGTTTTGGTTTTGGTGGATGGCCTTCAGGATCAAAGTGGAAGAGCTGTGTTTGGGACGTGTTTGTTCTTACAGTAGGCTCTGTTGACCAGAATCCAGTGCAGGTTTAGGATATGTTGTGTAGAAGATTAGACAGTCCTCGAAGTTGGACTTCTGTTCCATTATCAGTACCAGCCAGACCACATACAGAACTATAAACTGAACACTGTATAATGACCAAAATGTAAGAAAAGAGCGGACATGAACATGAGCTGACACTGACCTGTCGACCTGCGGTTAAAACATGAAGTTGACTCTCCTGATAAATGTGGGGCAGTCAGAGGGGAATTGGGTTCAAAATAGAAAAACTATAAAAGCAGTGAACATCACAGACTAATTACACAATTTACAAACATAGGTACAGATAAGAAATCTGTCCCATATATTCATGAGCTTCTTCCCTTGTTGCAAATTTCAAGAGAAACCACAGCCGATCCCAAGCGACATGAAATACAAATGACCACTTAAATGTTTTACATATGAAAAGAAGGGCTGGGTTCAGGCTATCCTTTCCCTAACAGCTGCTGGGTTTGTGCATGTTCCTGTCTACATGTACACACAGAAACATGCACACACTCAGGGGGGTAATTTAATCTGCTGGTTTGTGAATGCTGCTTTTGTTCTAGTGCACGAGGTTGTTGTTGAAACTTGGTTTTCCTCTTATTTCACTGGAAGGGGATTGAATACCTCTCCTCTGTACTGAAAGAAGATTGTCTTCTGTATATGAAGTATAAAAATGTGTAATTCTACATGCAGAATATAATTTGTGTGTGTGTGTGTGTGTGTGTGTGATATTTATTAATAATATGTAACATTTATAAATATGTGAATTACAATTGTTAGTAAATAATAATGTAGTAACGTAATGTATGACTTTTAAATCTCTAATTTTGAAACTTATTTCCTATTTTATTTGATTAATTTAGCTTTTCTTGCGTTTTACTCTTTTGTACCTTTCAAATATTTAACTAATTGGCTGTTTTTTTTATATATCAATGACCGTGTTAATGAGGGCTTATGATAATGGATGGCACCAAGGAGAAAGAATGAGTGAGATCTTAACCATCTGTCTGTCATGACGATAGAGTGCAAACACACTGTGCAGTAGATGAATCAGCCCTCCTTTAAAGGGTAGTTCCACCAGAATACTGCAGCTGCATTTTTCTCTGGCATGGACATTGTCTCGTCGCTCTCATTGCCGAGAGAATGCAGTAATAGAACAGGACTCGGCTACCTTATCATAAAAACAGACAGGCAGCATATTTCCTTCTTTCTAGAACTCATCATTTTTGCGACTTACTCATGAGCGAAAACCTGTGGTTACAGGGATGAGGTTTGTGTTGTGTTTTAATGAGTGTGTGTGTGTGTGTGTGTGTGTGTGTTTTGGGCAGCATTCCTCTCATCTGAATTTGACATGACTTAGTGTGTGTCCTCTCCCTCAGCGGTGTGTTGGTTGCATTGCCAGAACGGAGGTGTGTGTCAGCGGCCCAACACTTGCTCCTGCCCCGAGGGCTGGATGGGACGACTTTGTGAGGAGCGTGAGTATTTAATCGTCAGAGATTATTTAGTGAACGC